>NC_092789.1:32462605-32512662 GCF_047496795.1 Chiloscyllium punctatum | reverse complement strand
GAAGGGTGGGGGGGGAAGGGAAGGGTGGGGGGGGAAGGGAAGGGTGGGGGGGGAAGGGAAGGGAAGGGAAGGGAAGGGTGGGGGGGAAGGGTGGGGGGGAAGGGTGGGGGGGAAGGGAAGGGAAGGGTGGGGGGTGAAGGGAAGGGAAGGGTGGGGGGTGAAGGGAAGGGAAGGGTGGGGGGTGAAGGGAAGGGAAGGGTGGGGGGTGAAGGGAAGGGAAGGTGGGGGGAAGGGAAGGGAAGGGAAGGGAAGGGAAGGGAAGGAAGGGTGGGGGGGAAGGGTGGGGGGGAAGGGTGGGGGGAAGGGTGGGGGGGAAGGGTGGGGGGAAGGGAAGGGAAGGGAAGGGGAAGGGAAGGGAAGGGAAGGGAAGGGGAAGGGGAAGGGAAGGGAAGGGAAGGGAAGGGGAAGGGAAGGGAAGGGAAGGGAAGGGAAGGGAAGGGAAGGGTGGGGGGGAAGGGAAGGGTGGGGGGGGAAGGGAAGGGTGGGGGGGGAAGGGAAGGGTGGGGGGGGAAGGGAAGGGTGGGGGGGGAAGGGAAGGGAAGGGAAGGGAAGGGAAGGGAAGGGAAGGGAAGGGAAGGGAAGGGAAGGGAAGGGAAGGGAAGGGGGAAGGGAAGGGGGAAGGGAAGGGGGAAGGGAAGGGGGAAGGGAAGGGGGAAGGGAAGGGGGAAGGGAAGGGGGAAGGGAAGGGGGAAGGGAAGGGGGAAGGAAGGGGGAAGGGAAGGGGGAAGGGAAGGGGGAAGGGAAGGGGGAAGGGAAGGGGGAAGGGAAGGGGGAAGGGAAGGGGGAAGGTAGGGGGAAGGGAAGGGGGAAGGTAGGGGGAAGGTAGGGGGAAGGTAGGGGGAAGGTAGGGGAAGGTAGGGGGAAGGTAGGGGGAAGGGGGAAGGTAGGGGGAAGGGGGAAGGTAGGGGGGGGGAAGGTAGGGGGGGGGAAGGTAGGGGGAAGGGAAGGGTGGGGGGGAAGGGAAGGGAAGGGAAGAGGGAAGGGAAGGGAAGGGGGAAGGGAAGGGAAGGGAAGGGGGAAGGGGGAAGGAAGGGAAGGGAAGAGGGAAGGAAGGGAAGGAAGGGAAGGAAGGGAAGGAAGGGAAGGAAGGGAAGGAAGGGAAGGGAAGGAAGGGAAGGGGAAGGGGGAAGGGGGAAGGGGGAAGGGGGAAGGGGAAGGGGGAAGGGGGAAGGAAGGGAAGGGGGAAGGGAAGGGAAGGGAAGGGGGAAGGGAAGGGAAGGGGGAAGGGAAGGGAAGGGGGAAGGGAAGGGAAGGGGGAAGGGAAGGGAAGGGGGAAGGGAAGGGAAGGGGGAAGGGAAGGGAAGGGGGAAGGGAAGGGAAGGGGGAAGGGAAGGGAAGGGAAGGGGGAAGGGAAGGGGGAAGGGAAGGGGGAAGGGAAGGGAAGGGGGAAGGGAAGGGAAGGGGGAAGGGAAGGGGAAGGGAAGGGGGAAGGGGGAAGGGAAGGGGGAAGGGGGAAGGGAAGGGGGAAGGGGGAAGGGAAGGGGGAAGGGGGAAGGGAAGGGGGAAGGGGGAAGGGGGAAGGGAAGGGGGAAGGGGAAGGGGAAGGGAAGGGGGAAGGGGGAAGGGAAGGGGGAAGGGGGAAGGGAAGGGGGAAGGGGGAAGGGAAGGGGGAAGGGGGAAGGGAAGGGGAAGGGGGAAGGGAAGGGGGAAGGGAAGGGGGAAGGGGGAAGGGAAGGGGGAAGGGAAGGGGGAAGGAAGGGGGAAGGGAAGGGGGAAGGGAAGGGGGAAGGGAAGGGGGAAGGGAAGGGGGAAGGGAAGGGGGAAGGGAAGGGGGAAGGGAAGGGGGAAGGGAAGGGGGAAGGGAAGGGGGAAGGGAAGGGGGAAGGGAAGGGGGAAGGTAGGGGAAGGGAAGGGGGAAGGTAGGGGGAAGGGAAGGGGGAGGGAAGGGGGAAGGTAGGGGGAAGGTAGGGGGAAGGTAGGGGGAAGGGAAGGGGGAAGGTAGGGGGAAGGGAAGGGGGAAGGTAGGGGGAAGGGAAGGGGGAAGGTAGGGGGAAGGGGGAAGGTAGGGGGAAGGGAAGGGGGAAGGTAGGGGGAAGGTAGGGGGAAGGTAGGGGGAAGGTAGGGGGAAGGTAGGGGGAAGGTAGGGGAAGGTAGGGGGAAGGGAAGGGTGGGGGGAAGGGAAGGGTGGGGGGGAAGGGAAGGGTGGGGGGGAAGGGAAGGGTGGGGGGAAGGGAAGGGTGGGGGGGAAGGGAAGGGTGGGGGGAAGGGAAGGGAAGGGAAGGGAAGAGGGAAGGGAAGAGGGAAGGGGGAAGAGGGAAGAGGGAAGGGGAAGGGGGAAGGGGGAAGGGGGAAGGGGGAAGGGGGAAGGGGGAAGGGGGAAGGGGGAAGGAAGGGAAGGAAGGGAGGAAAGGGAAGGAAGGGAAGGGAAGAGGGAAGGAAGGGAAGGGAAGGGAAGAGGGAAGGAAGGGAAGGGAAGGGAAGGGAAGGGAAGGGAAGGGAAGGGAAGGGAAGGGAAGGGAAGGGAAGGGAAGGGAAGGGAAGGGAAGGGAAGGAAGGGAAGGGTGGGGGGAAGGGTGGGGGGAAGGGTGGGGGGAAGGGAAGGGAAGGGTGGGGGGAAGGGAAGGGTGGGGGGAAGGGAAGGGTGGGGGGAAGGGAAGGGTGGGGGGAAGGGAAGGGTGGGGGGAAGGGAAGGGAAGGAAAAGGAAGTGGTGGGGGGGGGGGGGGGAGGGGGGAGGGAAGGGTGGGGGGAAGGGAAGGGAAGTGACCGTCACCAGGAAGCTGCTGCCAATCCACGGAATCACTGACCCTCACAGGAGAAGACAAGACCAGCTCGGCCGTCACACAAACCACTCCCAGCGACCGGCCCCACCAGTACTGTACCCCAGTGTTATACAGGGACAGACCTGTCCCCCCCCAGTACTGTACCCCAGTGTTATACAGTGACAGACCTGTCCCCACCAGGACTGTACCCCAGTGTTATACAGTGACAGACCTGTCCCCACCAGTACTGTACCCCCGTGTTATACAGGGACAGACCTGTCCCCACCAGTACTGTACCCCAGTGTTATACAGGGACAGACCTGTCCCCACCAGTACTGTACACCAGTGTTATACAGGGACAGACCTGTCCCCACCAGTACTGTACCCCAGTGTTATACAGGGACAGACCTGTCCCCACCAGTACTGTACCCCAGTGTTATACAGGGACAGACCTGTCCCCACCAGTACTGTCCCCAAGTGTTATACAGGGACAGACCTGTCCCCACCAGTACTGTACCCCAGTGTTATACAGGAACAGACCTGTCCCCACCAGTACTGTACCCCAGTGTTATACACTAACAGACCTGTCCCCACCAGTACTGCACCCCAGTGTTATACACTGACAGACCTGTCCCCACCAGTACTGTACCCCAGTGTTATACACTGACAGACCTGTCCCCCACCAGTACTGTACCCCAGTGTTATACACTAACAGACCTGTCCCCACCAGTCCTGTACCCCAGTGTTATACAGGGACAGACCTGTCCCCCACCAGTACTGTACCCCAGTGTTATACAGGGACAGACCTGTCCCCACCAGAACTGTACCCAAGTGTTATACAGGGACAGACCTGTCCCCACCAGTACTGTACCCCAGTGTTATACACTGACAGACCTGTCCCCACCAGTACTGTACCCCAGTGTAATACACTGACAGACCTGTCCCCACCAGTACTGTACCCCAGTGTTATACAGGGACAGACCTGTCCCCACCAGTACTGTACCCCAGTGTTATACAGGGACAGACCTGTCCCCACCAGTACTGTACTCCAGTGTTATACAGGGACAGACCTGTCCCCCACCAGTACTGTACCCCCGTGTTATACAGGGACAGACCTGTCCCCACCAGTACTGTACCCAAGTGTTATACAGGAACAGACCTATCCCCACCAGTCCTGTACCCCAGTGTTATACAGGGACAGACCTGTCCCCACCAGTACTGTACCCAAGTGTTATACAGGAACAGACCTATCCCCACCAGTCCTGTACCCCAGTGTTACACAGTGACAGACCTGTCCACACCAGCACTGTACCCCAGTGTTACAGTGACAGACCTGTCCCCACCAGTACTGTACCCCAGTGTTACACACTGACAGACCTGTCCACACCAGCACTGTACCCCAGTGTTACAGTGACAGACCTGTCGCCACCAGTACTGTACCCCAGTGTTACACACTGACAGACCTGTCCACACCAGCACTGTACCCCAGAATTATACAGTGACACACCTGTCCCCACCAGTACTATAATCCAGTGTTAGGCAGGGACAGACCTGTCCCCACCAGAACTGTACACCAGCGATATACACTGACAGACCTGCACCCTCCAGTACTGTACCCCAGTGTTATACAGTGACAGACCTGTCCCCACCAGCACTGTACCCCAGTGTTATACAGCGACAGATCTGTCCCCACTAGTACTGCACCCCAGTGTTACACAGTGACAGACCTGTCCACACCAGCACTGTACCCCAGTGTTATACACTGACAGACCTGTCGCCACCAGTACTGTACCCCAGTGTTACACACTGACAGACCTGTCCACACCAGCACTGTACCCCAGAATTATACAGGGACACACCTGTCCCCACCAGTACTATACCCCAGTGTTATGCAGGGACAGACCTGTCCCCACCAGTACTATACCCCAGTGTTATGCAGGGACAGACCTGTCCCCACCAGTACTGTACCCCAGTGTTATACAGGGACAGACCTGTCCCCACCAGTACTGTACCCCAGTGTTATACAGAGACAGACCTGTCCCCACCAGTACTGTACTCCAGTGTTATACAGTGACAGACCTGTCCAACACCAGTCCTGTACCCCAGTGTTATACAGTGACAGACCTGTCCACACCAGTACTGTACCCCAGTGTGAAACAGGGACAGACCTGTCCCCACCAGTACTGTACCCCAGTGTTATACACTAACAGACCTGTCCCCACCAGTACTGTACTCCAGTGTTATACAGTGACAGACCTGTCCCCACCAGTACTGTACACCAGTGTTATACAGCGACAGACCTGTCCCCACCAGTACTGTTCCCCAGTGTTATATAGTAACAGACCTGTCTCCACCAGTACTGTACACCAGTGTTATACAGCGACAGACCTGTCCCCACCAGTACTGTTCCCCAGTGTTATATAGTAACAGACCTGTCCCCACCAGTACTGTACTCCAGTGTTATACAGTGACAGACCTGTCCCCACCAGTACTGTACCCCAGTGTTATACAGTGACAGACCTGTCCCCACCAGTACTGTACCCCAGTGTTATACAGTGACAGACCTGTCCCCACCAGTACTGTACCCCAGTGTTATACAGGGACAGACCTGTCCCCACCAGTACTGTACCCCAGTGTTGTACACTAACAGACCTGTCCCCCACCAGTATTGCACCCCAGGGTTATACAATGACAGACCTGTCCCCCACCAGTCCTGTACCCCAGTATTAAACGGGAACAGACCTGTCCCCACCAGTACTGTACCCCAGTGTTATACAGGGACAGACCTGTCCAACACCAGTCCTGTACCCCAGTGTTATACACTGACAGACCTGTCCCCACCAGCACTGTACCCCAGTGTTATACAGGGACAGACCTGTCCCCACCAGCACTGTACCCCAGAATTATACAGTGACAGACCTGTCCCCACCAGTGCTGTACCCCAGTGTTATACAGGGACAGACCTGTCCCCACCAGTACTATACCCCAGTGTTATACAAGGACAGACCTGTCCCCACCAGTACTATACCCCAGTGTTATACAGGGACAGACCTGTCCCCACCAGTACTGTACCCCAGTGTTATACAGTGACAGACCTATCCCCACCAGTACTGTACCCAATGTGTTATTCACTGACAGACCTGTCCCCCACCAGTCCTGTACCCCAGTATTAAACGGGAACAGACCTGTCCAACACCAGTCCTGTACCCCAGTGTTATACACTGACAGACCTGTCCACACCAGCACTGTACCCCAGTGTTACAGTGACAGACCTGTCCCCCACCAGTCCTGTACCCCAGTGTTATACAGTGACAGACCTGTCCACACCAGCACTGTACCCCAGTGTTATACACTGACAGACTTGTCCCCCACCAGTACTATACCCCAGTGTTATGCAGGGACAGACCTGTCCCCACCAGTACTGTACCCAATGTGTTATACACTGGCAGACCAGTCCCCAACAGCACTGTACCCCAGGGTTATACAATGACAGACCTGTCGCCACCAGTACTGTACCCCAGTGTTACACAGGGACAGACCTATCCCCACCAGTACTGTACCCCAGTGTTATACACTGACAGACCTGTCCCCCACCAGTCCTGTACACCAGTGTTATACAGTGACAGACCTGTCCACACCAGTACTGTACCCCAGTGTTATACACTGACAGACCTGCCCCACCAGTACTGCACCCCAGTTTTATACAGGGACAGACCTGTCCCCACGAGAACTGTCCCCCCGTGTCATACAGGGACAGACCTGTGCCCACCAGTACTGTACCCCAGTGTTATATAGCGACAGACCTGTCCCCACCAGTACTGTACCCCAGTGTTATACAGAGACAGAACTGTCCCCACCATTACTGTACCCCAGTGTTATAGAGAGACAGACCAGTCCCCACCAGAACTGTACCCCAGTGTTATACAGGGACAGACCTGTCCCCACCAGTACTGTACCCCAGTGTTATACACTGACAGACCTGTCCCCCACCAGTACTGTACCCCAGTGTTATACAGGGACAGACCTGTCCCCACCAGTACTGTACCCCAGTGTTATACAGAGACAGACCTGTCCCCACCAGTACTGTACCCCAGTGTTATACAGGGACAGACCAGTCCCCACCAGAACTGTACCCCAGTGTTATACAGGGACAGACCTGTCCCCACCAGTACTGTACCCCAGTGTTGTACACTGACAGACCAGTCCCCTCCAGTACCGTGCCCCAGTGTTATACACTGACAGAACTGTCCAACACCAGTCCTGTACCCCAGTGTTATACACTGACAGACCTGTCCCCACCAGTCCTGTACCCCTGTGTTATACAGGGACAGACCTGTCCCCACCAGTACTGTACCCCAGTGTTACACACCGACAGACCTGTCCCCACCAGCACTGTACCCCAGTATTATACAGGGACAGACCTGTCCAACACCAGTCCTGTACCCCAGTGTTATACAGTGACAGACCTGTCCCCACCAGTACTGTACCCCAGTGTTATCCAGGAAATGATCTGTCCCCACCAGTACTGTACCCCAGTGTTATACAGTGACAGACCTGTCCAACACCAGTACTGTACCCCAGTGTTATACACTGACAGACCTGTCTCCACCAGTACTGTACCCCAGTGTTATCCAGTGACAGACCTGTCCCCACCAGTACTGTACCCCAGTGTTACACAGTCACAGACCTGTCCCCACTAGTACAGTACCCCAGTTTAATTCAGCGACAGACCTGTCCCCACCAGCACTGTACCCCAGTGTTATGCAGGGACAGACCTGTCCCCTCCAGTACTGTACCCCAGTGTTATACAGGGACAGACCTGTCCCCACCAGTACTGTACTCCAGTGTTATTCAGTGACAGACCTGTCCCCACCAGTACTGTACCCCAGTGTTATACAGGGACAGACCTGTCCCCACCAGTACTGTACCCCAGTGTTATACAGTGACAGACCTGTCCTCACCAGTACTGTACCCCAGTGTTATACAGTGACAGACCTGTCCTCACCAGTACCGTACCAGTGTTAAACAGCGACACACCTATCCCCACCAGTACTGTACCCAATGTGTTATTCACTGACAGACCTGTCCCCACCAGTACTGTACCCCAGGGTTATACAATGACAGATCTGTCCCCACCAGTACGGGACCCCAGTGTTATAGAGAGGCAGACCTATTCCCCACCAGTCCTGTACCCCAGTGTTATACACTGACAGACCTGTCCCCCACCAGTACTGTACCCCAGTGTTATACAGGGACAGACCTGTTCCCCACCAGTACTGTACCCCAGTGTTACACAGTGACAGACCTGCCCCCACCAGTACTGTACCCCAGTGTTATACAGTGACAGCACTTCCCCACCTGTACTGTACACCAGTGTTATACAGTGACAGACCTGTCCCCACCAGTACTGTACCCCAGTGTTATACAGGGACAGACCTGTCCCCACCAGTACTGTACCCCAGTGTTATACAGGGACAGACCTGTCCAACACCAGTCCTGTACCCCAGTGTTATACACTGACAGACCTGTCCCCACCAGTACTGTACCCCAGTGTTATACAGGGACAGACCTGTTCCCCACCAGTACTATACCCCAGTGTTACACAGGGACAGACCTGTCCCCACCAGTACTGTACCCCAGTGGGAAACAAGGACAGACCTGTACCCCAGTGAGAAACAGGGACAGACCTGTCCCCACAAGTACGGTACCCGAGTGTTACAGAGAGACAGACCTGTCCCCACCAGTTCTGTACCCCAGTGTTATACAGGGACAGACCTGTCCCCCACCAGTACTGTACCCCAGGGTTATACAGGGACAGACCTGTCCCCACCAGTACTGTACCCCAGTGTTATACACTGACAGACCTGTCCCCACCAGTACTGTACCCCAGTGTTATACACTGACAGACCTGTCCCCACCAGTACTGTACCCCAGTGTTATACACCGACACACCTGTCCCCACCAGTACTGTACCCAAGTGTTTTACAGGGACAGACCTGTCCCCCACCAGTACTGTACCCTAGGGTTACACAGTGACAGACCTGTCCCCCACCAGTACTGTACCCCAGTGTTATACAGTGACAGACCTGTCCCCCACCAGTCCAGTACCCCAGTGTTATACAGTGACAGACCTGTCCACACCAGTACTGTACCCCAGTGTTATACAGGGACAGACCTGTCCCGACCAGTGCTGTACCCCAGTGTTATACAGGGACAGACCTGTCCCCACCAGTACTGTACCACAGTGTTATACAGAGAAAGACCTGTCTCCACCAGTACTGTACCCCAGTGTTATACAGGGACAGACCTGTCCACACCAGTACTGTCCCCCCGTGTCATACAGGGACAGACCTGTCCACACCAGTACTGTACCCCAGTGTTATACAGGGAAAAACCTGCCCCCACCAGTACTGTACCCCAGTGTTATACAGTGACAGACCTGTCCCCACCAGTAGTGTACCCCAGTGTTACACAGTGACAGACCTATCCCCACCAGTACTGTACCCCAGTGTTATACAGGGACAGACCTGTCCCCACCAGTACTGTACCCCAGTGCTATACAGCGACAGCACTTCCCCACCTGTACTGTACACCAGTGTAAAACAGTGACTGACCTGTCCCCCACCAGTACTGTACCCCAGAATTATACAGGGAAAAACCTGTCCCCACCAGTACTGTACCCCAGTGTTATACAGTGACAGACCTGTCCCCACCAGTACTGTACCCCAGTGTTATACAGTGACAGACCTGTCCCCACCAGTACTGTACCCCAGTGTTATACAGTGACAGACCTGTCCCCACCAGTACTGTACCCCAGTGTTATGCAGGGACAGACCTGTCCCCACCAGTACTGTACCCCAGTGTTATACACTGACAGACCTGTCGCCACCAGTACTGTACCCCAGTGTTACACACTGACAGACCTGTCCACACCAGCACTGTACCCCAGAATTATACAGGGACACACCTGTCCCCACCAGTACTATACCCCAGTGTTATGCAGGGACAGACCTGTCCCCACCAGTACTGTACCCCAGTGTTATACAGTGACAGACCTGTCCCCACCAGTACTGTACCCCAGTGTTATACAGAGACAGACCTGTCCCCACCAGTACTGTACCCCAGTGTTATACAGGGACAGACCTGTCCCCACCAGTACTGTACCCCAGTGTTACACAGGGACAGACCTGTCCACACCAGCACTGTACCCCAGAATTATACAGGGACACACCTGTCCCCACCAGTACTATACCCCAGTGTTATGCAGGGACAGACCTGTCCCCACCAGTACTGTACCCCAGTGTTATACAGGGACAGACCTGTCCCCACCAGTACTGTACCCCAGTGTTATACAGAGACAGACCTGTCCCCACCAGTACTGTACCCCAGTGTTATACAGGGACAGACCTGACCCACCAGTACTGTACCCCAGTGTTATACAGGGACAGACCTGTCCCCACCCAGTACTGTACCCCAGTGTTATACAGGGACAGACCTGTCCCCACCAGTACTGTACCCCAGTGTTATACAGGGACAGACCTGTCCCCACCAGCACTGTACCCCAGTGTTATGCAGGGACAGACCTGTCCCCACCTGTACTGTACCCCAGTGTTATACAGGGACAGACCTGTCCCCACCAGTACTGTACCCCAGTGTTATACAGGGACAGACCTGTCCCCACCAGTACTGTACCCCAGTGTTATACAGAGACAGACCTGTCCCCACCAGTACTGTACCCCAGTGTTATACAGTGACAGACCTGTCCCCACCAGTACTGTACCCCAGTGTTATACAGTGACAGACCTGTCCCCACCAGTACTGTACCCCAGTGTTATACAGTGACAGACCTGTCCCCACCAGTACTGTACCCCAGTGTTATACAGTGACAGACCTGTCCCCACCAGTACTGTACCCCAGTGTTATACACTGACAGACCTGTCCACACCAGTACTGTACCCCAGTGTTATACAGTGACAGACCTGTCCCCAACAGTACTGTACCCCAGTGTTATACAGTGACAGACCTGTCCCCACCAGTACTGTACCCCAGTGTTATACAGTGACAGACCTGTCCCCACCAGTACTGTACCCCAGTGTTATACAGGGACAGACCTGTCCCCACCAGTACTGTACCCCAGTGTTATACAGAGACAGACCTGTCCAACACCAGTACTGTACCCCAGTGTTATACAGGGACAGACCTGTCCCCACCAGTACTGTACCCCAGTGTTATACAGTGACAGACCTGTCCCCACCAGTACTGTACCCCAGTGTTATACAGGGACAGACCTGTCCCCACCAGTACTGTACCCCAGTGTTATACAGTGACAGACCGGTCCCCACCAGTACTGTACCCCAGTGTTATACAGGGACAGACCTGTCCCCACCAGTACTGTACACCAGTGTTCTAGAGAGACAGACCTGTCCCCACCAGTACTGTACCCCAGTGTTATACAGTGACAGACCTGTCCCCACCAGTACTGTACCCCAGGGTTATACAATGACAGACCTGTCCCCACCAGTACTGTACCCAATGTGTTATACAATGACAGACCTGTCCCCACCAGTACTGTACCCCAGTGTTATACAGGGACAGCCCTGTCCCCACCAGTACTGTACCCCAGTGTTATACAGTGACAGACCTGTTCCCACCAGTACTGTACCCCAGTGTTATACAGGGACAGACCTGTCCCCACCAGTACTGTACCCTAGGGTTATACAATGACAGACCTGTCCCCAACAGCACTGTACCCCAGTGTTATACAATGACAGACCTGTCGCCACCAGTACTGTACCCCAGTGTTACAGTGACAGACCTGTACACACCAGCACTGTACCCCAGAATTATACAGTGACAGACCTGTCCCCAGCAGTGCTGTACCCCAGTGTTATACAGGGACAGACCTGTCCCCACCAGTACTATACCCCAGTGTTATACAGTGACAGACCTATCCCCACCAGTACTGAACCCAATGTGTTATTCACTGACAGACCTGTCCCCACCAGTACTGTACCCCATGGTTATACAATGACAGACCTGTCCCCACCAGTACTGTACCCTAGTGTTATACACTGACAGACCTGTCCCCACCAGTACAGTACCCCAATGTATTACAGGGACAGACCTGTCCCCACCAGGACGGTACCCCAGTGTTATACAGGGACAGACCTGTCCAACACCAGTCCTGTACACCAGCGTTATACACTGACAGATCTGCCCCACCAGTACTGCACCCCAGTTTTATACAGGGACAGACCTGTCCCCACGAGAACTGACCCCCCGTGTCATACAGGGACAGACCTGTCCCCACCAGTACTGTACCCCAGTGTTATATAGTGACAGACCTGTCCCCACCAGTACTGTACCCCAGTGTTATACAGAGACAGAACTGTCTCCACCATTACTGTACCCCAGTGTTATAGAGAGACAGACCAGTCCCCCACCAGTACTGTACCCCAGTGTTACAGTGACAGACCTGTCCCCCACCAGTCCAGTTCCCCAGTGTTATACAGTGACAGACCTGTCCCCCACCAGTCCAGTTCCCCAGTGTTATACAGTGACAGACCTGTCCCCACCAGTACTGTACCCCAGTGTTATACAGTGACAGACCTGTCCCCACCAGTACTGTACCCCAGTGTTACACACCGACAGACCTGTCCACACCAGCACTGTACCCCAGTGTTACAGTGACAGACCTGTCCCCACCAGCACTGTACCCCAGTATTATACAGGGACAGACCTGTCCAACACCAGTCCTGTACCACAGTGTTATACAGTGACAGACCTGTCCCCACCAGTACTGTACCCCAGTGTTATACAGGGACAGACCTGTCCAACACCAGTCCTGTACCCCAGTGTTATACAGTGACAGACCTGTCCCCACCAGTACTGTACCCCAGTGTTATACAGGAAATGATCTGTCCCCACCAGTGCTGTACCCCAGTGTTACACAGTGACAGACCTGTCCCCCACCAGTCCTGTACCCCAGTGTTATACAGTGACAGACCTGTCCCCACCATTACTGTACCCCAGTGTTATACAGTAACAGACCTGTCCCCACCAGTACTGTACCCCAGTGTTATACAGTGACAGACCTGTCCCCACCATTACTGTACCCCAGTGTTATACAGTAACAGACCCGTCCCCACCAGTACTGTACCCCAGTGTTATACAGTGACAGACCTGTCCCCACCAGTACTGTACCCCAGTGTTACACACCGACAGACCTGTCCACACCAGCACTGTACCCCAGTGTTATACAGGGACAAACCTGTCCCCACCAGTACTGTACCCCAGTGTTATACAGGGACAGACCTGTCCCCACCAGTACTGTACCCCAGTGTTACAGTGACAGACCTGTCCCCACCAGCACTGTACCCCAGTGTTATACAGTGACAGACCTGTCCCCACCAGTACTGTACCACAGTGTTATACAGTGACAGACCCGTCCCCACCAGTACTGTACCCCAGTGTTATACACTGACAGACCTGTCCCCACCAGTACTGTACCCCAGTTTTATACAGGGACAGACCTGTCCCCACGAGAACTGTCCCCCCGTGTCATACAGGGACAGACCTGTCCCCACCAGTACTGTACCCCAGTGTTATATAGTGACAGACCTGTCCCCACCAGTACTGTACCCCAGTGTTATACAGAGACAGACCTGTCCCCCACCAGTACTGTACCCCAGTGTTATACAGGGACAGACCTATCCACACCAGCACTGTACCCCAGTGTTATACAGAGACAGACCAGTCCCCACCAGAACTGTACCCCAGTGTTATACAGGGACAGACCTGTCCCCACCAGTACTGTACCCCAGTGTTGTACACTGACAGACCAGTCCCCTCCAGTACCGTGCCCCAGTGTTATACACTGACAGAACTGTCCAACACCAGTCCTGTACCCCAGTGTTATACACTGACAGACCTGTCCCCACCAGTCCTGTACCCCTGTGTTATACAGGGACAGACCTGTCCCCACCAGTACTGTACCCCAGTGTTACACACCGACAGACCTGTCCCCACCAGCACTGTACCCCAGTATTATACAGGGACAGACCTGTCCAACACCAGTCCTGTACCCCAGTGTTATACAGTGACAGACCTGTCCCCACCAGTACTGTACCCCAGTGTTATACAGTGACAGACCTGTCCCCACCAGTACTGTACCCCAGTGTTATCCAGGAAATGATCTGTCCCCACCAGTACTGTACCCCAGTGTTATACAGTGACAGACCTGTCCAACACCAGTACTGTACCCCAGTGTTATACACTGACAGACCTGTCTCCACCAGTACTGTACCCCAGTGTTATCCAGTGACAGACCTGTCCCCACCAGTACTGTACCCCAGTGTTACACAGTCACAGACCTGTCCCCACTAGTACAGTACCCCAGTTTAATTCAGCGACAGACCTGTCCCCACTAGTACAGTACCCCAGTTTAATTCAGCGACAGACCTGTCCCCTCCAGTACTGTACCCCAGTGTTATACAGGGACAGACCTGTCCCCACCAGTACTGTACTCCAGTGTTATTCAGTGACAGACCTGTCCCCACCAGTACTGTACCCCAGTGTTATACAGGAACAGACCTGTCCCCACCAGTACTGTACCCCAGTGTTATACAGTGACAGACCTGTCCTCACCAGTACCGTACCAGTGTTAAACAGCGACACACCTGTCCCCTCCAGTACTGTACCCCAGGGTTATACAATGACAGATCTGTCCCCACCAGTACGGGACCCCAGTGTTATAGAGAGGCAGACCTATTCCCCACCAGTCCTGTACCCCAGTGTTATACACTGACAGACCTGTCCCCCACCAGTACTGTACCCCAGTGTTATACAGGGACAGACCTGTTCCCCACCAGTACTGTACCCCAGTATTACACAGTGACAGACCTGCCCCCACCAGTACTGTACCCCAGTGTTATACAGTGACAGCACTTCCCCACCTGTACTGTACACCAGTGTTATACAGTGACAGACCTGTCCCCACCAGTTCTGTACCCCAGTGTTATACAGGGACAGACCTGTCCCCACCAGTACTGTACCCCAGTGTTATACAGGGACAGACCTGTCCAACACCAGTCCTGTACCCCAGTGTTATACAGCGACAGACCTGTCCCCACCAGTACTGTACCCCAGTGTTATACAGGGACAGACCTGTTCCCCACCAGTACTATACCCCAGTGTTACACAGGGACAGACCTGTCCCCACCAGTACTGTACCCCAGTGTTATACACTGACAGACCTGTCCCCACCAGTACTGTACCCCAGTGTTATACACTGACAGACCTGTCCCCCACCAGTATTGCACCCCAGGGTTATACAATGACAGACCTGTCCCCCACCAGTCCTGTACCCCAGTGTTATACAGTGACAGACCTGTCCCCACCAGTACTGTACCCCAGTGTTATACACTGACAGACTTGTCCCCCACCAGTCCTGTACCCAAGTGTTATACAGTGACAGACCTGTCCCCACCAGTACTGTACCCAATGTGTTATACACTGGCAGACCTGTCCCCAACAGCACTGTACCCCAGGGTTATACAATGACAGACCTGTCGCCACCAGTACTGTACCCCAGTGTTATACAGGGACAGACCTGTCCCCACCAGTGCTGTACCCCAGTGTTATACAGGGACAGACCTGTCCCCACCAGTACTGTACCACAGTGTTATACAGAGAAAGACCTGTCTCCACCAGTACTGTACCCCAGTGTTATACAGGGACAGACCTGTCCACACCAGTACTGTACCCCAGTGTTATACAGTGACAGACCTATCCCCACCAGTACTGTACCCCAGTGTTATACAGGGACAGACCTGTCCCCACCAGTACTGTACTCCAGTGCTATACAGCGACAGCACTTCCCCACCTGTACTGTACTCCAGTGCTATACAGCGACAGCACTTCCCCACCTGTACTGTACACCAGTGTAAAACAGTGACTGACCTGTCCCCCACCAGTACTGTACCCGAGAATTATACAGGGAAAAACCTGTCCCCACCAGTACTGTACCCCAGTGTTATACAGTGACAGACCTGTCCCCACCAGTACTGTACCCCAGTGTTATGCAGGGACAGACCTGTCCCCACCAGTACTGTACCCCAGTGTTAAACAGTGACAGACCTGTCCCCACCAGTACTGTACCCCAGTGTTATACACTGACAGACCTGTCGCCACCAGTACTGTACCCCAGTATTACACACTGACAGACCTGTCCACACCAGCACTGTACCCCAGAATTATACAGGGACACACCTGTCCCCACCAGTACTATACCCCAGTGTTATGCAGGGACAGACCTGTCCCCACCAGTACTGTACCCCAGTGTTATACAGAGACAGACCTGTCCCCACCAGTACTGTACCTCAGTGTTATACAGGGACAGACCTGTCCCCACCAGTACTGTACCCCAGTGTTATACAGGGACAGACCTGTCCCCACCAGTACTGTACCCCAGTGTTGTACACTGACAGACCTGTCCCCCACCAGTATTGCACCCCAGGGTTATACAATGACAGACCTGTCCCCCACCAGTCCTGTACCCCAGTGTTATACAGTGACAGACCTGTCCCCACCAGTACTGTACCCCAGTGTTATACACTGACAGACTTGTCCCCCACCAGTCCTGTACCCAAGTGTTATACAGTGACAGACCTGTCCCCACCAGTACTGTACCCAATGTGTTATACACTGGCAGACCTGTCCCCAACAGCACTGTACCCCAGGGTTATACAATGACAGACCTGTCGCCACCAGTACTGTACCCCAGTGTTACAGTGACAGACCTGTACACACCAGCACTGTACCCCAGAATTATACAGTGACAGACCTGTCCCCCACCAGTCCTGTACCCCAGTGTTATACAGGGACAGACCTGTCCCCACCAGTACTATACCCCAGTGTTATACAGTGACAGACCTATCCCCACCAGTACTGAACCCAATGTGTTATTCACTGACAGACCTGTCCCCACCAGTACTGTACCCCATGGTTATACAATGACAGACCTGTCCCCAGCAGTACTGTACCCCAGTGTTATACACTGACAGACCTGTCCCCACCAGCACTATACCCCAGTGTTATACAGTGACAGACCTGTCCCCACCAGGACGGTACCCCAGTGTTATACAGGGACAGACCTGTCCAACACCAGTCCTGTACACCAGTGTTATACAGTGACAGACCTGTCCACACCAGTACTGTACACCAGCGTTATACACTGACAGACCTGCCCCACCAGTACTGCACCCCAGTTTTATACAGGGACAGACCTGTCCCCACGAGAACTGTCCCCCCGTGTCATACAGGGACAGACCTGTCCCCACCAGTACTGTACCCCAGTGTTTTCTAGTGACAGACCTGTCCCCACCAGTACTGTACCCCAGTGTTATACAGGAAAAGACCTGTCCCCACCAGTACTGTTACCCCAGTGTTATACAGGAAAAGACCTGTCCCCACCAGTACTGTACCCCAGTGTTATACAGGAAAAGACCTGTCCCCACCAGTACTGTTACCCCAGTGTTATACAGGAAAAGACCTGTCCCCACCAGTACTGTACCCCAGTGTTATACAGAGACAGAACTGTCTCCACCATTACTGTACCCCAGTGTTAGAGAGACAGACCAGTCCCCCACCAGTACTGTACCCCAGTGTTACAGTGACAGACCTGTCCCCCACCAGTCCAGTTCCCCAGTGTTATACAGTGACAGACCTGTCCCCCACCAGTCCAGTTCCCCAGTGTTATACAGTGACAGACCTGTCCCCACCAGTACTGTACCCCAGTGTTACACACCGACAGACCTGTCCACACCAGCACTGTACCCCAGTGTTACAGTGACAGACCTGTCCCCACCAGCACTGTACCCCAGTATTATACAGGGACAGACCTGTCCAACACCAGTCCTGTACCCCAGTGTTATACAGTGACAGACCTGTCCCCACCAGTACTGTACCCCAGTGTTATACAGGGACAGACCTGTCCAACACCAGTCCTGTACCCCAGTGTTATACAGTGACAGACCTGTCCCCACCAGTACTGTACCCCAGTGTTATACAGTGACAGACCTGTCCCCACCAGTACTGTACCCCAGTGTTATACAGAGACAGACCTGTCCCCACCAGTACTGTACCCCAGTGTTACACACTAACAGACCTGTCCCCACCATTACTGTACCCCAGTTATACAGTAACAGAACTGTGCCCCACCAGTCCTGTATCCCAGTGTTATACAGTAACAGACCTGTCCCCCACCAGTACTGTACCCCAGTGTTACACACTAACAGACCTGTCCACACCAGCACTGTACCCCACTGTTACAGTGACAGACCTGTCCCCACCAGCACTGTACCCCAGTGTTATACAGTGACAGACCTGTCCCCACCAGTACTGTACCAGTGTTATACAGTGACAGACCCGTCCCCACCAGTACTGTACCCCAGTGTTATACACTGACAGACCTGTCCCCACCAGTACTGTATCCCAGTGTTATACAGAGACAGACCTGTCCCCACCAGTCCTGTACCCCAGTGTTATACAGGGACAGACCTGTCCCCACCAGTACTGTACCCCAGTGTCATACAGCGACAGACCTGTCCCCACCAGCACTGTACCACAGTGTTGTACAGTGACAGACCTGTCCCCACCAGTACTGTACCCCAGTGTTATACACTGACAGACCTGTCTCCACCAGTACTGTACCCCAGTGTTACACAGTCACAGACCTGTCCCCACCAGTACTGTCCCCCAGTGTTATACAGGGACAGACCTGTCCCCACCAGTACTGTACCCCAGTGTTATAGAGAGACAGACCTGTCCCCCCCAGTACTGTACCCCAGTGTTATAGAGAGACAGACCTGTCCCGATCAGTACTGTACCCCAGTGTTACACAGTGACAGACCTGCCCCCACCAGTACTGTACCCCAGTGTTATACAGTGACAGCACTTCCCCACCTGTACTGTACCCCAGTGTTATACAGTGACAGCACTTCCCCACCTGTACTGTACACCAGTGTTATACAGTGACAGACCTGTCCCCACCAGTACTGTACCCCAGTGTTATACAGGAAAAGACCTGTCCCCCACCAGTACTGTACCCCAGTGTTATACAGTGACAGACCTGTCCCCCACCAGTACTGTACCCCAGTGTTACACAGTGACAGACCTGTCCACACCAGCACTGTACCCCAGTGTTACAGTGACAGACCTGTCCCCACCAGTACTGTACCCCAGTGTTATACACCGACACACCTGTCCCCACCAGTACTGTACCCCAGTGTTATACAGTGACAGACCGGTCCCCCACCAGTACTGTACCCCAGTGTTATACAGTGACAGACCTGTCCCCCACCAGTACTGTACCCCAGGGTTATACACTGACAGACCTGTCCCCCACCAGTACTGTACCCCAGGGTTATACACTGACAGACCTGTCCCCCACCAGTCCAGTACCCCAGTGTTATACACCGACACACCTGTCCCCACCAGTACTGTACCCCAGTGTTATACAGTGACAGACCTGTCCCCCACCAGTACTGTACCCCAGGGTTATACACTGACAGACCTGTCCCCACCAGTACTGTACCCCAGTGTTATACACCGACACACCTGTCCCCACCAGTACTGTACCCCAGTGTTATACAGTGACAGACCTGTCCCCACCAGTACTGTACCCCAGTGTTATACAGTGACAGACCTGTCCCCCACCAGTACTGTACCCTAGGGTTACACAGTGACAGACCTGTCCCCCACCGGTACTGTACCCCAGTGTTATACAGTGACAGACCTGTCCCCCACCAGTACTGTACCCCAGTGTTCTACAGTGACAGACCTGTCCCCACCAGTACTGTACCCCAGTGTTATACAGGGACAGACCTATCCCCACCAGTACTGTACCCCAGTGTTATACAGTGACAGACCTGTCCCCCACCAGTACTGTACCCTAGGGTTACACAGTGACAGACCTGTCCCCCACCAGTACTGTACCCCAGTGTTATACAGTGACAGACCTGTCCCCCACCAGTACTGTACCCCAGGGTTATACACTGACAGACCTGTCCCCCACCAGTCCAGTACCCCAGTGTTGTACAGTGACAGACCTGTCCACACCAGTACTGTACCCCAGTGTTATACAGTGACAGACCTGTCCCCACCAGTGCTGTGCCCCAGTGTTATACAGGGACAGACCTGTCCCCACCAGTACTGTACCACAGTGTTATACAGAGAAAGACCTGTCCCCACCAGTACTGTACCCCAGTGTTATACAGGAACACACCTGTCCAACACCAGTCCTGTACACCAGTGTTATACATTGACAGACCTGTCCACACCAGCACTGTATCCCTGTGTTATACAGTGACAGACCTGTCCCCACCAGTACTGTACCCCTGTGTTATACAGAGACAGACCTGTTCCCCACCAGTACTGTACCCCAGTTATACAGTGACAGACAGGTCCCCACCAGTACTGTAACCCAGTGTTATACAGGGACAGACCCGTCCCCACCAGTACTGTAACCCAGTGTTATACAGTGACAGACCCGTCCCCACCAGTACTGTACCCCAGTGTTACACAGTGACAGACCTGTCCCCACCAGTACTGTACCCCAGTGTTATACAGTGACAGACCTGTCCCCACCAGTACTGTACCCAAGTGTTATACACTAACAGACCTGTCCCCACCAGTACTGTACCCAAGTGTTATACACTGACAGACCTGTCCACACCAGCACTGTACCCCAGTGTTATACACTGACAGACCTATCCCCCATTAGTCCTGTACCCCAGTGTTATACAGTGACAGACCTGTCCCCACCAGTACTGTACCCCAGTGTTATACAGTGACAGACCTGTCCCCACCAGTACTGTACCCCAGTGTTATACACTGACAGACCTGTCCCCCATTAGTCCTGTACCCCAGTGTTATACAGTGACAGACCTGTCCCCACCAGTACTGTACCCCAGTGTTATACAGTGACAGACCTGTCCCCACCAGTACTGTACCCAACTGTTATACAGTGACAGACCTGTCGCCACCAGTACTGTACCCCAGTGTTATACAGTGACAGACCTGTCCCCCACCAGTCCAGTTCCCCAGTGTTATACAGTGACAGACCTGTCCCCACCAGTACTGTACCCCAGTGTTACACACCGACAGACCTGTCCACACCAGCACTGTACCCCAGTGTTACAGTGACAGACCTGTCCCCACCAGCACTGTACCCCAGTATTATACAGGGACAGACCTGTCCAACACCAGTCCTGTACCCCAGTGTTATACAGTGACAGACCTGTCCCCACCAGTACTGTACCCCAGTGTTATACAGGGACAGACCTGTCCAACACCAGTCCTGTACCCCAGTGTTATACAGTGACAGACCTGTCCCCACCAGTACTGTACCCCAGTGTTATACAGTGACAGACCTGTCCCCACCAGTACTGTACCCCAGTGTTATACAGAGACAGACCTGTCCCCACCAGTACTGTACCCCAGTGTTACACACTAACAGACCTGTCCCCACCATTACTGTACCCCAGTTATACAGTAACAGAACTGTGCCCCACCAGTCCTGTATCCCAGTGTTATACAGTAACAGACCTGTCCCCCACCAGTACTGTACCCCAGTGTTACACACTAACAGACCTGTCCACACCAGCACTGTACCCCAGTGTTACAGTGACAGACCTGTCCCCACCAGCACTGTACCCCAGTGTTATACAGTGACAGACCTGTCCCCACCAGTACTGTACCAGGGTTATACAGTGACAGACCCGTCCCCACCAGTACTGTACCCCAGTGTTATACACTGACAGACCTGTCCCCACCAGTACTGTATCCCAGTGTTATACAGAGACAGACCTGTCCCCCCCAGTACTGTACCCCAGTGTTATAGAGAGACAGACCTGTCCCGATCAGTACTGTACCCCAGTGTTACACAGTGACAGACCTGCCCCCACCAGCACTGTACCACAGTGTTGTACAGTGACAGACCTGTCCCCACCTGTACTGTACCCCAGTGTTATACAGTGACAGCACTTCCCCACCTGTACTGTACACCAGTGTTATACAGTGACAGACCTGTCCCCACCAGTACTGTACCCCAGTGTTATACAGGAAAAGACCTGTCCCCCACCAGTACTGTACCCCAGTGTTATACAGTGACAGACCTGTCCCCCACCAGTACTGTACCCCAGTGTTACACAGTGACAGACCTGTCCACACCAGCACTGTACCCCAGTGTTACAGTGACAGACCTGTCCCCACCAGTACTGTACCCCAGTGTTATACACCGACACACCTGTCCCCACCAGTACTGTACCCCAGTGTTATACAGTGACAGACCTGTCCCCCACCAGTACTGTACCCCAGTGTTATACAGTGACAGACCTGTCCCCCACCAGTACTGTACCCCAGGGTTATACACTGACAGACCTGTCCCCCACCAGTACTGTACCCCAGGGTTATACACTGACAGACCTGTCCCCCACCAGTCCAGTACCCCAGTGTTATACACCGACACACCTGTCCCCACCAGTACTGTACCCCAGTGTTATACAGTGACAGACCTGTCCCCCACCAGTACTGTACCCCAGGGTTATACACTGACAGACCTGTCCCCACCAGTACTGTACCCCAGTGTTATACACCGACACACCTGTCCCCACCAGTACTGTACCCCAGTGTTATACAGTGACAGACCTGTCCCCACCAGTACTGTACCCCAGTGTTATACAGTGACAGACCTGTCCCCCACCAGTACTGTACCCTAGGGTTACACAGTGACAGACCTGTCCCCACCAGTACTGTCCCCCAGTGTTATACAGGGACAGACCTGTCCCCACCAGTACTGTACCCCAGTGTTATAGAGAGACAGACCTGTCCCCCCCAGTACTGTACCCCAGTGTTATAGAGAGACAGACCTGTCCCGATCAGTACTGTACCCCAGTGTTACACAGTGACAGACCTGCCCCCACCAGTACTGTACCCCAGTGTTATACAGTGACAGCACTTCCCCACCTGTACTGTACCCCAGTGTTATACAGTGACAGCACTTCCCCACCTGTACTGTACACCAGTGTTATACAGTGACAGACCTGTCCCCACCAGTACTGTACCCCAGTGTTATACAGTGACAGACCTGTCCCCACCAGTACTGTACCCCAGTGTTATACACTGACAGACCTGTCCCCCATTAGTCCTGTACCCCAGTGTTATACAGTGACAGACCTGTCCCCACCAGTACTGTACCCCAGTGTTATACAGTGACAGACCTGTCCCCACCAGTACTGTACCCAACTGTTATACAGTGACAGACCTGTCGCCACCAGTACTGTACCCCAGTGTTATACAGGGACAGACCTGTCCCCACCAGTACTGTACCCCAGTGTTATACACTGACAGACCTGTCCACACCAGCACTGTACCCCAGTGTTATACAGTGACAAACCTGTCCCTCATTCGTCCTGTACCCCAGTGTTTTTACAGTGACAGACCTGTCCCCACCAGTACTGTACCCCAGTGTTATACAGTGACAGACCTGACCCCACCAGTACCGTACCCTAGTTAAACAGCGACACACCTGTCCCCACCAGTACTGTACCCCAGTGTTATACAGTGACAGACCTGTCCCCACCAGGACTGTACCCCAGTGTTATATGGGGACAGACCTGTCCCGACCAGTACTGTACCCCAGTGTTTTCCAGGGACAGACCTTTGCACACCAGTACTGTACCCCAGTGTTATACAATGGCAGACCTATCCCCACCAGTACTGTATCCCAGTGTTATACACTAACAGACCTGTCCCCACCAGTACTGTACCCCAGTGTTATACACTAACAGACCTGTCCCCACCAGTACTGTACCCCAGTGTTATACACTGACAGACCTGTCCCCCACCAGTCCTGTACCCCAGTGTTATACAGGGACAGACCTGTCCCCCACCAGTACTGTACCCCAGTGTTATACACTGACAGACCTGTCCCCCCCAGTACTGTACCCCAGTGTTATACAGGGACAGACCTGTCCCCCACCAGTCCTGTACCCCAGTGTTATACAGGGACAGACCTATCCCCACCAGTACTGTACCCCAGTGTTATACACTGACAGACCTGTCCCCACCAGTACTGTACCCCAGTGTTATACAGTGACAGACCTGTCCCCACCAGTACTGTACCCCAGTATTATACAGGGACAGACCTGTCCCCCACCAGTCCTGTACCCGTGTTATACAGTGACAGCACTTCCCCACCTGTACTGTACAACAGTGTTTTACAGTGACAGACCTGTCCACACCAGTACTGTACCCCAGTGTTACACAGGGACAGACCTGTCCCCACCAGTACTGTACCCCAGTGTTATACACTGACAGACCTGTCTCCACCAGTACTGTACCCCAACGTTATACAGTGACAGACCTGTCCCCACCATTACTATACCCCAGTGTTATACAGTGACAGACCTGTCCCCACCAGTACTGTACCCCAGTGTTATACAGGGACAGACCTGTCCCCACCAGTACTGTACCCCAGTGTTATACAGTGACAGACCTGTCCCCCACCAGTACTGTACCCCAGTGTTATTCAGGGACAGACCTATCCCCACCAGTACTGTACCCCAGTGTTATATACTGACAGACCTGTCCCCACCAGTACTGTACCCCAGTGTTATACAGGGACAGACCTCTCCCCCACCAGTACTGTACCCTAGGGTTACACAGTGACAGACCTGTCCCCACCAGTACTGTCCCCCAGTGTTATACAGGGACAGACCTGTCCCCACCAGTACTGTACCCCAGTGTTATAGAGAGACAGACCTGTCCCCCCCAGTACTGTACCCCAGTGTTATAGAGAGACAGACCTGTCCCGATCAGTACTGTACCCCAGTGTTACACAGTGACAGACCTGCCCCCACCAGTACTGTACCCCAGTGTTATACAGTGACAGCACTTCCCCACCTGTACTGTACCCCAGTGTTATACAGTGACAGCACTTCCCCACCTGTACTGTACACCAGTGTTATACAGTGACAGACCTGTCCCCACCAGTACTGTACCCCAGTGTTATACAGTGACAGACCTGTCCCCACCAGTACTGTACCCCAGTGTTATACACTGACAGACCTGTCCCCCATTAGTCCTGTACCCCAGTGTTATACAGTGACAGACCTGTCCCCACCAGTACTGTACCCCAGTGTTATACAGTGACAGACCTGTCCCCACCAGTACTGTACCCAACTGTTATACAGTGACAGACCTGTCGCCACCAGTACTGTACCCCAGTGTTATACAGGGACAGACCTGTCCCCACCAGTACTGTACCCCAGTGTTATACACTGACAGACCTGTCCACACCAGCACTGTACCCCAGTGTTATACAGTGACAAACCTGTCCCTCATTCGTCCTGTACCCCAGTGTTTTTACAGTGACAGACCTGTCCCCACCAGTACTGTACCCCAGTGTTATACAGTGACAGACCTGACCCCACCAGTACCGTACCCTAGTTAAACAGCGACACACCTGTCCCCACCAGTACTGTACCCCAGTGTTATACAGTGACAGACCTGTCCCCACCAGGACTGTACCCCAGTGTTATATGGGGACAGACCTGTCCCGACCAGTACTGTACCCCAGTGTTTTCCAGGGACAGACCTTTGCACACCAGTACTGTACCCCAGTGTTATACAATGGCAGACCTATCCCCACCAGTACTGTATCCCAGTGTTATACACTAACAGACCTGTCCCCACCAGTACTGTACCCCAGTGTTATACACTAACAGACCTGTCCCCACCAGTACTGTACCCCAGTGTTATACACTGACAGACCTGTCCCCCACCAGTCCTGTACCCCAGTGTTATACAGGGACAGACCTGTCCCCCACCAGTACTGTACCCCAGTGTTATACACTGACAGACCTGTCCCCCCCAGTACTGTACCCCAGTGTTATACAGGGACAGACCTGTCCCCCACCAGTCCTGTACCCCAGTGTTATACAGGGACAGACCTATCCCCACCAGTACTGTACCCCAGTGTTATACACTGACAGACCTGTCCCCACCAGTACTGTACCCCAGTGTTATACAGTGACAGACCTGTCCCCACCAGTACTGTACCCCAGTATTATACAGGGACAGACCTGTCCCCCACCAGTCCTGTACCCGTGTTATACAGTGACAGCACTTCCCCACCTGTACTGTACAACAGTGTTTTACAGTGACAGACCTGTCCACACCAGTACTGTACCCCAGTGTTACACAGGGACAGACCTGTCCCCACCAGTACTGTACCCCAGTGTTATACACTGACAGACCTGTCTCCACCAGTACTGTACCCCAACGTTATACAGTGACAGACCTGTCCCCACCATTACTATACCCCAGTGTTATACAGTGACAGACCTGTCCCCACCAGTACTGTACCCCAGTGTTATACAGGGACAGACCTGTCCCCACCAGTACTGTACCCCAGTGTTATACAGTGACAGACCTGTCCCCCACCAGTACTGTACCCCAGTGTTATTCAGGGACAGACCTATCCCCACCAGTACTGTACCCCAGTGTTATATACTGACAGACCTGTCCCCACCAGTACTGTACCCCAGTGTTATACAGGGACAGACCTCTCCCCCACCAGTACTGTACCCTAGGGTTACACAGTGACAGACCTGTCCCCACCAGTACTGTCCCCCAGTGTTATACAGGGACAGACCTGTCCCCACCAGTACTGTACCCCAGTGTTATAGAGAGACAGACCTGTCCCCCCCAGTACTGTACCCCAGTGTTATAGAGAGACAGACCTGTCCCGATCAGTACTGTACCCCAGTGTTACACAGTGACAGACCTGCCCCCACCAGTACTGTACCCCAGTGTTATACAGTGACAGCACTTCCCCACCTGTACTGTACCCCAGTGTTATACAGTGACAGCACTTCCCCACCTGTACTGTACACCAGTGTTATACAGTGACAGACCTGTCCCCACCAGTACTGTACCCCAGTGTTATACAGTGACAGACCTGTCCCCACCAGTACTGTACCCCAGTGTTATACACTGACAGACCTGTCCCCCATTAGTCCTGTACCCCAGTGTTATACAGTGACAGACCTGTCCCCACCAGTACTGTACCCCAGTGTTATACAGTGACAGACCTGTCCCCACCAGTACTGTACCCAACTGTTATACAGTGACAGACCTGTCGCCACCAGTACTGTACCCCAGTGTTATACAGGGACAGACCTGTCCCCACCAGTACTGTACCCCAGTGTTATACACTGACAGACCTGTCCACACCAGCACTGTACCCCAGTGTTATACAGTGACAAACCTGTCCCTCATTCGTCCTGTACCCCAGTGTTTTTACAGTGACAGACCTGTCCCCACCAGTACTGTACCCCAGTGTTATACAGTGACAGACCTGACCCCACCAGTACCGTACCCTAGTTAAACAGCGACACACCTGTCCCCACCAGTACTGTACCCCAGTGTTATACAGTGACAGACCTGTCCCCACCAGGACTGTACCCCAGTGTTATATGGGGACAGACCTGTCCCGACCAGTACTGTACCCCAGTGTTTTCCAGGGACAGACCTTTGCACACCAGTACTGTACCCCAGTGTTATACAATGGCAGACCTATCCCCACCAGTACTGTATCCCAGTGTTATACACTAACAGACCTGTCCCCACCAGTACTGTACCCCAGTGTTATACACTAACAGACCTGTCCCCACCAGTACTGTACCCCAGTGTTATACACTGACAGACCTGTCCCCCACCAGTCCTGTACCCCAGTGTTATACAGGGACAGACCTGTCCCCCACCAGTACTGTACCCCAGTGTTATACACTGACAGACCTGTCCCCCCCAGTACTGTACCCCAGTGTTATACAGGGACAGACCTGTCCCCCACCAGTCCTGTACCCCAGTGTTATACAGGGACAGACCTATCCCCACCAGTACTGTACCCCAGTGTTATACACTGACAGACCTGTCCCCACCAGTACTGTACCCCAGTGTTATACAGTGACAGACCTGTCCCCACCAGTACTGTACCCCAGTATTATACAGGGACAGACCTGTCCCCCACCAGTCCTGTACCCGTGTTATACAGTGACAGCACTTCCCCACCTGTACTGTACAACAGTGTTTTACAGTGACAGACCTGTCCACACCAGTACTGTACCCCAGTGTTACACAGGGACAGACCTGTCCCCACCAGTACTGTACCCCAGTGTTATACACTGACAGACCTGTCTCCACCAGTACTGTACCCCAACGTTATACAGTGACAGACCTGTCCCCACCATTACTATACCCCAGTGTTATACAGTGACAGACCTGTCCCCACCAGTACTGTACCCCAGTGTTATACAGGGACAGACCTGTCCCCACCAGTACTGTACCCCAGTGTTATACAGTGACAGACCTGTCCCCCACCAGTACTGTACCCCAGTGTTATTCAGGGACAGACCTATCCCCACCAGTACTGTACCCCAGTGTTATATACTGACAGACCTGTCCCCACCAGTACTGTACCCCAGTGTTATACAGGGACAGACCTCTCCCCCACCAGTACAGTACCCCAGTGTTATACAGTGACAGACCTGTCCCCACCAGTACTGTACCCCAGTGTTATACAGTGACAGACCTCTCCCCCACCAGTACTGTACCCCAGTGTTATACACTGACAGACCCGTCCCCACCAGTACTGTACCCCAGTGTTATACAGGGACAGACCTCTCCCCCACCAGTACAGTACCCCAGTGTTATACAGTGACAGACCTGTCCCCACCAGTCCTGTACCCCAGTGTTATACACTGACAGACCTGTCCCCACCAGTACTGTACCCCAGTGTTATACAATGGCAGACCTATCCCCACCAGTACTGTATCCCAGTGTTATACACTAACAGACCTGTCCCCACCAGTACTGTACCCCAGTGTTATACAGGGACAGACCTGTCCCCCCCCAGTTCTGTACCCCAGTGTTATACAATGGCAGACCTATCCCCACCAGTACTGTATCCCAGTGTTATACACTAACAGACCTGTCCCCAAAAGTACTGTACCCCAGTGTTATACAGGGACAGACCTGTCCCCCCCCAGTACTGTACCCCAGTGTTATACACTAACAGACCTGTCCCCACCAGTACTGTCCCCCAGTGTTCTACACTGACAGACCTGTCCCCCACCAGTCCTGTACCCCAGTGTTATACAGGGACAGACCTGTCCCCCACCAGTACTGTACCCCAGTGTTATACAGGGACAGACCTGTCCCCCAGTGTTATACACTGACAGACTTGTCTCCACCAGTACTGTACCCCAGTGTTATACAGAGACAGACCTGTCCCCACCAGTACTGTACCCCAGTGTTATACAGGGACAGACCTGTCCCCACCAGTACTGTACCCCAGGGTTATACAGAGACAGACCTGTCCCCACCAGTACTGTACCCCAGTGTTATACAGGGACAGACCTGTCCCCACCAGTACTGTACCCCAGTGTTATACAGGGACAGACCTGTCTCCACCAGTACTGTACCCCAGTGTTATACAGGGACAGACCTGTCCCCACCAGTACTGTACCCCAGTGTTATACAGGGACAGACCTATCCCCACCAGGACTGTACCCCAGTGTTATACAGGGACAGACCTGTCCCCACCAGTACTGTACCCCAGTGTTATACAGAGACAGACCTGTCCCCACCAGTACTGTACCCCAGTGTTATACAAAGACAGACCTGTCCCCACAGTACTGTACCCCAGTGTTATACAGGGACAGACCTATCCCCACCAGTACTGTACCCCAGTGTTATACAGGGACAGACCTGTCCCCACCAGTACTGTACCCCAGTGTTATACAGTGAGTGGTTCGATAGGCTGGTGCTGGTTTCCGTGGTGTGACTTAGGCTTTGGGGTGAACATCTGGAGAACTATAAAATCAGGAGGGACATGTTTGGGGTTAACAGACAAGGTTTTTTCCCCCTTAGACGGGGGAGTCCACAACTCGGGGGGGCATCGGTTTCGCGTGAGAGTGGGAACATTTAAAAAGGGCCCTGAGAGGTAATGTGTTCCCCCAGAGGGTGGTGCGTGGATGGAAGGAGCTGCCAGAGGAAGTGGTGGAGGCTGGTACAATTACAGCATTTAAAAGGCATCTGGACGGGGATGTGAAGAGGGAGGGCTTAAAGAGACCTGGGCCCAGTGCTGGCAGGTGGGACGAGGGGAGGTGAGGATACCTGGGTTGGCTTGGGCGGTTTGGAAAGCGGGGGTTTCTGGTTCTCTGCTGTACACCTCTGCGAGTCTGTTCGGGATTGGCTCGAAATGCTGCCGACACATCCAGCAGTGAATTTGAAATAAAAACTCCCTCCAACGCCAGCGCATCCTTTCTCAAGCGCGGGGGACCAAAACTGCGGGCAGGTTTTGTCCCCCCCACCCGTCCAACCCTCCAGCAATGGACAAACATCAGAACAGGGAAGGTGAGCAATCCCTTCTCTCAGAAGCCTCCGAGTCTGCTCAACCTGGGGTGCAAAGAGGAACGAGAGTCTTGGCTCGACGTTGGAATCGAATCAAGGGCAGGGCGAAACCGCTTTAACGTTAAACGCGGCAGAGACTGGCAAACCAAGGCAGCTGGTGGGCAGCCTGGCAGGGAACTGGAGGCTGGCAACACCAGGCGGGCCACGCGACTCAAACACCCCGATTCAAGAGGGAGATCCATTGACGCCGCGAGCTGAAAAGATGGTGCTGAAGAGTCCATTCAAGGAGGGCACACGCAGTGCAAACCGAACCCCATCAGAAGGTTGGGGGCGAGGGGGGGAAGAGGGAGCTGACTCCCTGAACGGCTGCAGTCCACATGCTATAAGGTGGACCCACAGTGTCCCTCAGGGAGGGGAACCCCCCCCCCCCCCTCCCCCGATGACTGAGACAGATGACGCGGGGGAGAAGGTTAACTTGGTCAGTTTGAGACGGGGCAGAGGGGTGTGAGGGGTCGACAATTCACTCCGAAAATCAGACAGACAGAGATTCGGAGAGGGATGAACCATGTACCCCGTTACGGCGCAGAGATGACTGGGGGCGGGCGGCTCAAATTAAACTCAACATATTAGCCCCGACGTTTAAAGGCAATGACCATGGCACAAACGCGACCAAATTCCTCACCAACTCTGGGTTCACCCCAGAGACGCCCCGGGGTCGGGGGGTGGGGGGGTTGGGGAGCCCTGAACAGTACAGGGCTGAGGGAGAGGGACAGAGAAATGTGGGGTTACAAAGAGGGAGCGCTGATGGGGACAGGAACTAAACCCTGATCATTCCGGGGTCAGGGGCTAACGGAGGGGGGATGGGAGGGGGGGGGGGGGGGGGGGGGGGGGTGAAAGTTCGACCCCAAACGGCGGACAGCTGATCGAGGGGAAACCTCATTCAGCCCACAATGAGGGAGCGGGAGGAGGACTCGGGGCACAAATACACCCTCCTGGGGAAAGGACAGGGGGAGAAAAATCACCACCCCACCTCCCCCTCCCCCAATAATTAAAGGGACAGGGATGGTGAGGGGGGTATATAATAATTAAAGGGACGGGAATGGGGGTATATAATAATTAAAGGGACACTGAGGGGGTATATAATAATTAATGGGACAGGGATGGTGAGGGGGGTATATAATAATTAAAGGGACAGGGATGGTGAGGGCGGTATATAATAATTAAAGGGACAGGGATGGTGAGGGGGTATATAATAATTAAAGGGACAGGGATGGGGAGGGGGGTATATAATAATTAAAGGGACAGGGATGGGGGGTATATAATAATTAAAGGGACAGGGATGGTGAGGGGGGTATATAATAATTAAAGGGACAGGGATGGGGAGGGGGGTATATAATAATTAAAGGGACAGGGATGGGGGGTATATAATAATTAAAGGGACAGGGATGGGGAGGGGGGTATATAATAATTAAAGGGACAGGGATGGGAGGTATATAATAATTAAAGGGACAGGGATGGTGAGGGGGGTATATAATAATTAAAGGGACAGGGATGCTGAGGGGGTATATAACAATTAAAGGGACAGGGATGGTGAGGGGGTATATAATAATTAAAGGGACAGGGATGGGGAGGGGGGTATATAATAATTAAAGGGACAGGGATGGTGAGGGGGGTATATAATAATTAAAGGGACAGGGATGGTGAGGGGGTATATAATAATTAAAGGGAAAGGGATGGGGGTATATAATAATTAAAGGGACAGGGAAGGGGGGTATATAATAATTAAAGGGACAGGGATGGTGAGGGGGGTATATAATAATTAAAGGGACAGGGATGGTGAGGGGAGTATATAATAATTAAAGGGACAGGGATGGGGGGTATATAATAATTAAAGGGACAGGGATGGTGAGGGGGGTATATAATAATTAAAGGGACAGGGATGGGGGGTATATAATAATTAAAGGGACAGGGATGGTGAGGGGGGTATATAATAATTAAAGAGACAGGAATGGTGAGGGGGTTATATAATAATTAAAGGGACAGGGATGGGGGGTATATAATAATTAAAGGGACAGGGATGGTGAGGGGATATATAATAATTAAAGGGACAGGGATGGTGAGGGGGGTATATAATAATTAAAGGGACAGGGATGGTGAGGGGTATATAATAATTAAAGGGACAGGGATGGGGGTATATAATAATTAAAGGGACAGGGATGGTGAGGGGGGTATATAATAATTAAAGGGACACTGAGGGGGTATATAATAATTAAAGGGACAGGGATGGTGAGGGGGGTATATAATAATTAAAGGGACAGGGATGGGGGGTATATAATAATTAAAGGTACAGGGATGGGGGGTATATAATAATTAAAGGGGCAGGGATAGTGAGGGGGTATATAATAATTAAAGGGACAGGGATGGTGAGGGGGTATATAATAATTAAAGGGACAGGGATGGTGAGGGGGGTATATAATAATTAAAGGGACAGGGATGTGGGGCATATAATAATTAAAGGGACAGGGATGGGGGTATATAATAATTAAAGGGACAGGGATGGGGGTATATAATAATTAAAGGTACAGGGATGGGGGGTATATAATAATTAAAGGGGCAGGGATAGTGAGGGGGTATATAATAATTAAAGGGGCAGGGATAGTGAGGGGGTATATAATAATTAAAGGGACAGGGATGGGGGGTATATAATAATTAAAGGGACAGGGATGGTGAGGGGGGGTATATAATAATTAAAGGGACAGGGATGGTGAGGGGGTATATAATAATTAAAGGGACAGGGATGGTGAGGGGGGTATATAATAATTAAAGGGACAGGGATGGTGAGGGGGGTATATAATAATTAAAGGGACAGGGATGGGGGTATATAATAATTAAAGGGACAGGGATGGTGAGGGGTTATATAATAATTAAAGGGACAGGGATGTGGGGTATATAATAATTAAAGGGACAGGGATGGGGGTATATAATAATTAAAGGGGCAGGGATAGTGAGGGGGTATATAATAATTAAAGGGACAGGGATGGGGGGTATATAATAATTAAAGGGACAGGGATGGTGAGGGGGGTATATAATAATTAAAGGGACAGGGATGGGGGGTATATAGTAATTAAAGGGACAGGGATGGTGAGGGGGGTATATAATAATTAAAGGGACACTGAGGGGGTATATAATAATTAAAGGGACAGGGATGGTGAGGGGGGTATATAATAATTAAAGGGACAGGGATGGTGAGGGGGGTATATAATAATTAAAGGGACAGGGATGGTGAGGGGGGTATATAATAATTAAAGGGACAGGGATGGTGAGGGGGGTATATAATAATTAAAGGGACAGGGATGGTGAGGGGGGTATATAATAATTAAAGAGACAGGGATGGGGGGTATATAATAATTAAAGGGACAGGGATGGTGAGGGGGGTATATAATAATTAAAGGGACAGGGATGGTGAGGGGGGTATATAATAATTAAAGAGACAGGGATGGGGGGTATATAATAATTAAAGGGACAGGGATGGTGAGGGGGGTATATAATAATTAAAGGGACAGGGATGGGGGTATATAATAATTAAAGGGACAGGGATGGTGAGGGGGGTATATAATAATTAAAGGGACAGGGATGGGGGTATATAATAATTAAAGGGACAGGGATGGTGAGGGGGGTATATAATAATTAAAGGGACAGGGATGGTGAGGGGGGTATATAATAATTAAAGGGACAGGGATGGTGAGGAGTGTATATAATAATTAAAGGAACAGGGATGGGGGGTATATAATAATTAAAGGGACAGGGATGGTGAGGGGGGTATATAATAATTAAAGGTACAGGGATGGGGGGTCTATAATAATTGACGGGGCAGGGATGGGGGGTCTATAATAATTAAAGGGACAGGGATGGTGAGGGGGGTATATAATAATTAAAGGGACAGGGATGGGGGGTATATAATAATTAAAGGGACAGGGGTGGTGAGGGGGGGGATATAATAATTAAAGGGACAGGGATGGTGAGGGGGTATATAGTAATTAAAGGGACAGGGATGGTGAGGGGGGTATATAATAATTAATGGGACGGATGGGGGGTATATAATAATTAAAGGGACAGGGATAGTGAGGGGGGTATATAATAATTAATGGGACAGGGATGGTGAGGGGGTATATAATAATTAAAGGGACAGGGATGGTGAGGGGGTATATAATAATTAAAGGGACAGGGATGGGGGGTATATAATAATTAAAGGGACAGGGATGGTGAGGGGGGTATATAATAATTAAAGGGACAGGGATGGGGGTATATAATAATTAATGGGACAGGGATGGTGAGGGGGTATATAATAATTAAAGGGACAGGGATGGTGAGGGGTATATAATAATTAATGGGACAGGGATGGGGGGTATATAATAATTAAAGGGACAGGGATAGTGAGGGGGGTATATAATAATTAAAGGGACAGGGATGCTGAGGGGGTATATAATAATTAAAGGGACAGGGATGGTGAGGGGGTATATAATAATTAAAGGGACAGGGATGGGGGGTATATAATAATTAAAGGGAAAGGGATGGGGGTATATAATAATTAAAGGGACAGGGCTGGTGAGGGGGGTATATAATAATTAAAGGGACAGGGATGGGGGGTATATAATAATTAAAGGGACAGGGATGGTGAGGGGGTATATAATAATTAATGGGACAGGGATGGTGAGGGGTATATAATAATTAAAGGGACAGGGATGGGGGGTACATAATAATTAAAGGGACAGGGATAGTGAGGGGGGTATATAATAATTAATGGGACAGGGATGGTGAGGGGGTATATAATAATTAAAGGGACAGGGATGGTGAGGGGGGTATATAATAATTAAAGGGACAGGGATGGTGAGGGGGTATATAATAATTAAAGGGACAGGGATGGGGGGTCTATAATAATTAAAGGGACAGGGATGGTGAGGGGGGTATATAATAATTAAAGGTACAGGGATGGGGGGTCTATAATAATTAAAGGGGCAGGGATGGGGGGTCTATAATAATTAAAGGGACAGGGATGGTGAGGGGGGTATATAATAATTAAAGGGACAGGGATGGGGGTATATAATAAATAAAGGGACAGGGGTGGTGAGGGGGGATATAATAATTAAAGGGACAGGGATGGTGAGGGGGTATATAATAATTAAAGGGACAGGGATGGTGAGGGGGGTATATAATAATTAAAGGGACAGGGATGGTGAGGGGGTATATAATAATTAAAGGGACAGGGATGGGGGGTATATAATAATTAAAGGGACAGGGATGGTGAGGGGGGTATATAATAATTAAAGGGACAGGGATGGGGGGTATATAATAATTAAAGGGACAGGGATAGTGAGGGGGGTATATAATAATTAAAGGGACAGGGATGGGGGGTATATAATAATTAAAGGGACAGGGACGGTGAGGGGGGTATATAATAATTAAAGGGACAGGGATGGTGAGGGGGGTATATAATAATTAAAGGGACAGGGATGGGGAGGGGGGTATATAATAATTAAAGGGACAGGGACGGTGAGGGGGGTATATAATAATTAAAGGGACAGGGATGGTGAGGGGGGTATATAATAATTATAGGGACAGGGATGGGGGTATATAATAATTAAAGGGATAGGGATGGTGAGGGGGGTATATAATAATTAAAGGGACAGGGATGGTGAGGGGGGTATATAATAATTAAAGGGACAGGGATGGTGAGGGGGGTATATAATAATTAAAGGGACAGGGACGGTGAGGGGGGTATATAATAATTAAAGGGAGAGGGACGGTGAGGGGGGTATATAATAATTAAAGGGACAGGGACGGTGAGGGGGGTATATAATAATTAAAGGGACAGGGATGGTGAGGGGGGTATATAATAATTAAAGGGACAGGGATGGTGAGGGGGTATATAATAATTAAAGGGACAGGGATGAGGGTATATAATAATTAAAGGGACAGGGATGGGGGTATATAATAATTAAAGGGACAGGGATGGGGGGTATATAATAATTAAAGGGACAGGGATGGGGGGTATATAATAATTAAAGGGACAGGGATGGGGGGTATATAATAATTAAAGGGACAGGGATGTGGGTATATAATAATTAAAGGGACATGGATGGTGAGGGGGTATATAATAATTAAAGGGACAGGGATGGTGAGGGGGTATATAATAATTAAAGGGACAGGGATGGGGGTATATAATAATTAAAGGGACAGGGATGGTGGGGGGGATATATAATAATTAAAGGGACAGGGATGGTGAGGGGGGTATATAATAATTAAAGGGACAGGGATGGGGGTATATAATAATTAAAGGGACAGGGATGGGGGGTATATAATAATTAAAGGGACAGGGATGGTGGGGGGGATATATAATAATTAAAGGGACAGGGATGGTGAGGGGGGTATATAATAATTAAAGGGACAGGGATGGGGGGCATATAATAATTAAAGGGACAGGGATGGGGGGTATATAATAATTAAAGTGACAGGGATGGTGAGGGGGTATATAATAATTAAAGGGACAGGGATGGGGGGTATATAATAATTAAAGGGACAGGGATGGTGAGGGGGTATATAATAATTAAAGGGACAGGGATGGGGGGTATATAATAATTAAAGGGACAGGGATGGGGGGTATATAATAATTAAAGGGACAGGGATGGTGAGGGGGGTATATAATAATTAAAGGGACAGGGATGGGGGGTATATAATAATTAAAGGGACAGGGAGGGTGAGGGGGGTATATAATAATTAAAGGGACAGGGATGGGGGGTATATAATAATTAAAGGGACAGGGACGGTGAGGGGGGTATATAATAATTAAAGGGACAGGGATGGTGAGGGGGGTATATAATAATTAATGGGACAGGGATGGTGAGGGGGGTATATAATAATTAAAGGGACAGGGAAGGGGGGTATATAATAATTAAAGGGACAGGGATGGTGAGGGGGTATATAATAATTAAAGGGACAGGGAAGGGGGGTATATAATAATTAAAGGTACAGGGATGGTGAGGGGGGTATATAATAATTAAAGGGACAGGGATGGTGAGGGGGGTATATAATAATTAATGGGACAGGGATGGGGAGGGGGGTATATAATAATTAAAGGGACAGGGATGGTGAGGGGGGTATATAATAATTAATGGGACAGGGATGGTGAGGGGGGTATATAATAATTAAAGGGACAGGGAAGGGGGGTATATAATAATTAAAGGGACAGGGATGGTGAGGGGGTATATAATAATTAAAGGGACAGGGCTGGGGGGTATATAATAATTAAAGGGACAGTGATGGTGAGGGGGGTATATAATAATTAAAGGGACAGGGATGGTGAGGGGGGTATATAATAATTAAAGGGACAGGGATGGGGGTATATAATAATTAAAGGGACAGGGATGGTGAGGGGGGTATATAATAATTAAAGGGACAGGGATGGTGAGGGGGGTATATAATAATTAAAGGGACAGGGATGGTGAGGGGGGTATATAATAATTAAAGGGACAGGGATGGTGAGGGGGTATATAATAATTAAAGGGACAGGGATGGTGAGGGGGTATACAATAATTAAAGGGACAGGGATGGTGAGGGGGTATATAATAATTAAAGGGACAGGGATGGTGAGGGGGTATATAATAATTAAAGGGACAGGGATGGGGGGTATATAATAATTAAAGGGACAGGGATGGTGAGGGGGTATATAATAATTAAAGGGACGGGGTGGTGTGGGGTGTATATAATAATTAAAGGGACAGGGATGGTGAGGGGGGTATATAATAATTAAAGGGACAGGGATGGGGGTATATAATAATTAAAGGGACAGGGATGGGGGTATATAATAATTAAAGGGACAGGGATGGTGAGGGGGGTATATAATAATTAAAGGGACAGGGATGGTGAGGGGGGTATATAATAATTAAAGGGACAGGGATGGGGGGTATATAATAATTAAAGGGACAGGGATGGGGGGTATATAATAATTAAAGGGTGGGGATGGGGGTATATAATAATTAAAGGGACAGGGATGGGGGGTATATAATAATTAAAGGGACAGGGCTGGTGAGGGGGGTATATAATAATTAAAGGGACAGGGATGGTGAGGTGGTATATAATAATTAAAGGGACAGGGATGGTGAGGGGGTATATAATAATTAAAGGGACAGGGATGGGGGGTATATAATAATTAAAGGGACAGGGATAGTGAGGGGGGTATATAATAATTAAAGGGACAGGGATGGGGGGTATATAATAATTAAAGGGACAGGGATGGGAGGTATATAATAATTAAAGGGACAGGGATGGTGAGGGGGGTATATAATAATTAAAGGGACAGGGATGGTGAGGGGGGTATATAATAATTAAAGGGACAGGGATGGGGGTATATAATAATTAAAGGGACAGGGATGGTGAGGGGGGTATATAATAATTATAGGGACAGGGAGGGGGGTATATAATAATTAAAGGGACAGGGATGGTGAGGGGGGTATATAATAATTATAGGGACAGGGAGGGGGGTATATAATAATTAAAGGGACAGGGATGGTGAGGGGGGTATATAATAATTAAAGGGACAGGGATGGTGAGGGGGGTATATAATAATTATAGGGACAGGGATGGGGGGTATATAATAATTAAAGGGACAGGGATGGGGGGTATATAATAATTAAAGGGACAGGGATGGTGAGGGGGGTATATAATAATTAAAGGGACAGGGATGGTGAGGGGGGTATATAATAATTAAAGGGACAGGGATGGTGAGGGGGGTATATAATAATTAAAGGGACAGGGATGGTGAGGGGGGTATATAATAATTAAAGGGACGGGGATGGTGAGGGGGGTATATAATAATTAAAGGGACAGGGATGGTGAGGGGGGTATATAATAATTAAAGGGAGAGGGATGGGGGTATATAATAATTAAAGGGACAGGGATGGTGAGGGGGGTATATAATAATTAAAGGGACAGGGATGGTGAGGGGGGTATATAATAATTAAAGGGACAGGGATGGTGAGGGGGTATATAATAATTAAAGGGACAGGGATGGTGAGGGGGGTATATAATAATTAAAGGGACAGGGATGGTGAGGGGGTATATAATAATTAAAGGGACAGGGATGGTGAGGGGGGTATATAATAATTAAAGGGACAGGGATGGTGAGGGGGGTATATAATAATTAAAGGGACAGGGATGGTGAGGGGGTATATAATAATTAAAGGGACAGGGATGGGGGGTATATAATAATTAAAGGGACAGGGATGGTGAGGGGGTATATAATAATTAAAGGGACAGGGATGGGGGGTATATAATAATTAAAGGGACAGGGATGGTGAGGGGGGTATATCATAATTAAAGGGACAGGGATGGTGAGGGGGGTATATAATAATTAAAGGGACAGGGATGGGGGGTATATAATAATTAAAGGGACAGGGATGGGGGGTATATAATAATTAAAGGGACAGGGATGGTGAGGGGGGTATATCATAATTAAAGGGACAGGGATGGTGAGGGGGGTATATAATAATTAAAGGGACAGGGATGGGGGGTATATAATAATTAAAGGGACAGGGATGGGCGGTATATAATAATTAAAGGGACAGGGATGGTGAGGGGGGTATATACTAATTAAAGGGACAGGGATGGGGAGGGGGGTATATAATAATTAAAGGGACAGGGATGGTGAGGGGGGTATATAATAATTAAAGGGACAGGGATGGTGAGGGGGTATATAATAATTAAAGGGACAGGGATGGGGGTATATAATAATTAAAGGGACAGAGATGGGGGGTATATAATAATTAAAGGGACAGGGATGGTGAGGGGGGTATATACTAATTAAAGGGACAGGGATGGGGAGGGGGGTATATAATAATTAAAGGGACAGGGATGGTGAGGGGGGTATATAATAATTAAAGGGACAGGGATGGTGAGGGGGTATATAATAATTAAAGGGACAGGGATGGGGGTATATAATAATTAAAGGGACAGAGATGGGGGGTATATAATAATTAAAGGGACAGGGATGGTGAGGGGGGTATATAATAATTAAAGGGACAGGGATGGTGAGGGGGGTATATAATAATTAAAGGGACAGGGATGGTGAGGGGGTATATAATAATTAAAGGGACAGGGATGGGGGGTATATAATAATTAAAGGGACAGGGATGGTGAGGGGGGTATATAATAATTAAAGGGACAGGGATGGTGAGGGGGTATATAATAATTAAAGGGACAGGGATGGTGAGGGGGTATATAATAATTAAAGGGACAGGGATGGGGGGTATATAATAATTAAAGGGACAGGGATGGTGAGGGGGGTATATAATAATTAAAGGGACAGGGATGGTGAGGGGGTATATAATAATTAAAGGGACAGGGATGGGGGTATATAATAATTAAAGGGACAGAGATGGGGGGTATATAATAATTAAAGGGACAGGGATGGTGAGGGGGTATATAATAATTAAAGGGACAGGGATGGTGAGGGGGTATATAATAATTAAAGGGACAGGGATGGTGAGGGGGGTATATAATAATTAAAGGGACAGGGATGGGGGGTATATAATAATTAAAGGGACAGGGATGGGGGTATATAATAATTAAAGGGACAGGGATGGGGGGTTAACCCTTTAATTAATATGTGTCGGCCAAAATGTGAATGGCGGTTCCTGGGGGTGGGGGTGGGGGTGGGGGTGGGGTATCTCTCTGTCCCTCTATCCCCACCGCCCCCTCCCCCCGTCTGTCCCGGTCACTTACCCCCCGGGACGGGGCGGCCCGGTACCGGATCCTCCGCCCATCGCCCGCCGCCGCCATTTTAAAGTCAACAACAACAACCCGCGGGGCCGCGGGGACTGAGGGGAAACGCCCGCCCCCTGAGCCCCAGCCCGCATGCGCGGCCCGGGCCGGCGCTCCCCCATTGGCCCGCACGCCCGCCCGTCGGCGCCGAACCCGCCCCCTCCCCCCCCACCCCCGTCCGCGATTGGGCCGCGCCGCCCGCCGCTCAGGGCGGACCCCCGACTCCCATTGGAGGGCGCCCTCTGGGCCCCGCCTCCCCTCGTCCACTTCCTCACCCTCCATTGGCCCGCACGGGTGCCCGTCAATCCCGAAGCCCGCCCCGCGGCTGGGCCGCGCCGCCCGTCGAGCGCGTGCGCTGCTCGGCGCCTTGCCGTGTCCCGCCCCCACCGCGCGGCGCCCCTTCCCCCGATTGGCCGCGGCGCCCGCCCGTCACAGGCGACCCCGCCTCGCGATTGGACACCGCCGCCGGTCCCCACCGGACGCTCCCCGCCGCTCATTGGACACGATGGGCGTCATACGCCCATCCGGACGGTGCCGGCCACCGTGCGTCCCGATTGGCCAGCTCGCCTGCCCATCAGCGCTGGTCCGGCCTCCTATTGGGCCGCACCCCAACCCACCTCGTCCGTTAGGGCCGCGCCCCTCCGCCCTTCGAAACGGTGTGACCCGCCCCCTCCGAACACGTTGCGTACTCCGGTTGGCTGAGACACCTGCCTGTCCGCGCCGCTGCAGCCTCCTATTGGGCCGTCATTTGCGTTCGTTAAGGCGTTAACGCTAACCCCACTGGTTCGGCCAACCGCCCGTCAACACATTCCCGCCTCCTATTGGTCCTCTCCCGCCTTCTCCTCCTGCGTCCCCATTGGATCGCTCACCTGCCGGTCAGCTTTGCGCGGCCTCCCATTGGACAGCCCGCACGTCCGTTGGGGCGTTGACTTGCAGCCACTTGTAACCTTTCCCGCCTCTACATCCCCCTGTCCCATTGGCTAATGCGTCTGCCGGTCAGTAGCTACCCGCTTCCTATTGGGTTATCTATCCGTCATTAATGGCGATCCCCTTTGCCCATTGGACGCCCGCGTTCGATGCCATTGGCCGATCCTCCAGTCAGTGCCGACGTTGCCCCCCTTCCTATTGGCCTGGCCGTCCATCGATCAGGACGTTACCACCCGCCCAATTGGTGCACGTGCGCTGCCCTCAACACACGGGTGCCCATTGGCCCTGCCGCCTGCCCGTCAACGCATCCCCGCCTCCCATTGTGACGGGCGTCCCCCCGGCAAACGTATGATTCACGAGTCACGCCCCTTGCTCCTGCGTCCCTAATGGCCATCACGCCTGTCAGTCAGTGGGCTGATGACCCCGCCCCAACCCCGGCCCCTGCTCCCTATTGGTACTTGATCAGTCAGTCATCACGTCAACCCACCGATGCCCCTCATCGATTGGCCAGCCCATCCGTCGCTCGGGGCTGCTCCCGTCTCCGATTGGACCCGCCTGGGAGGCATTATTGACGCCCGATCATCTCATCCGCCATTGGATGGTACATCCCTCACCCGACTCCATTGGTGGAGCTGCCGGACGGTTTGTGCCCTCCCGCCCCCCCCACCAGAGCCTGTATATCCATTGGCTGTTCCATCTATCTGTCAGAGCCGTCCCTTTACCATTGGTCCGTCTGTCTCCCGCCCTCGTCTCCTATTTGACGGAATCCCAAGGGCTACCACCCGCCCTCTGCGTTGACCGCCTCGCTATTGGTTATCTGATCCGTCATTCACGTCCGCCCTCATGTCGTCATTACCGGTTGGCCTCACCCACGTGTTCTTCCCCACTTTGGACGGGGTTCCCCGTGTCAGCCCGGCAAGGGCCGGCCTCAGCGCCCATTGGGTGTTTCACCTGTCGGTCAGCGACGCCTCCAGCCCCTATTGGCTCGTCGCCCGTGTCATTACGTCACCACATTTGAACTCCATTATGTGCTCCGACACGTGCCACTCGAACCGCCCTTCTATTTCATTGGCTGGCACTAAGCACGTGCCCTTGCCATTTCCTTCATTGTCATTGGACTCTCTAACGTCCGCCCTCCATTGTTAGCCGCCGTGACGCCGCGTGCACAGCGTGGATTGGTCCGTGCATCCGTCTTTCAAAACCCAACGGCTACGCCGGCGACCATTGGACACTGGGCCAGGTACGAGCGGCGGGCCTATCGTCTATTGGTCTGCCGGCTGCCAATTAAAATGCCGTTGATGGTCAGCACCGCCCACTGGATAGCCGGCTCTTGGTTGGTCCACAGCTCCGTCTGTCAGGCGGCGGCCCCGCTCCCATTGGCTGCACCACCTCCCCAACCCCAGCAGCCAAGCTGCAAGCTTGATCCACCCACATGGTCAGGCCCAGGGGTAACCACGTGTTTGGGTCAGCATGGAGAGGGACGGGCCGAAGGGTCTGCTTCCCGGCTGTACGTCGCACAGTGATACCGGGGTCAGCCCGGTCAGGGAGGGGCTGAAGGGGCTGTTTCCTTGCTGGACGTCGCTCAGTGATAACGGGGTCAGCACGGACAGGGGACGGGCCGAAGGGTCTGCTTTCTTGCTGGACGTCTCTCTGTGAGACCGGGGTCAGCACGGACAGGGACGGGCCGAAGGGACTGTTTGAATCCACGTTTCGCTGGACATCGGGGTGCGTTTGGGGAAATTCACAAACAGTGAAATTCACGGGTGATCTCGGAGAAAGTGATTGGGTGAAGTTCGCTGCACAGAATCTGATCAGGTCATTGGCTTAAAGTGGCCTACAGAAAGGCTGCATTAATGAGTAGAGTGAGTTCTTTCTTGATTGTACATTTTTTGAGATACGTCTCTTGATTAAACTATAAGCTGGAACTATTAATCGAACCTGGGACAGTTTTGGAGAGGAAGAGGATGGTCAGTACAGAGGGGTTGGACTGAAAGGTCTGTTTCCATGCTGGAGATCTCCACGAGACCTTCCTGTCACCTCAGTGATGGTAGAGTGTCAGACCCTACCCCTTTCTCCCCCTCGCTCACTCTTCAGGATGGGGACAGGGGTTTGGGAGCCCTCGTTGCTGAGGCACGGGAGGCTGCAGAGGCCGCTCCTGGAGGGCTGGGTTCGGTTCTGCTCTCCTCCTCCCTCCCCCCCCCACCCCGGCTACAGGGAGGACGTGGTGAAACTGCGAGAGGGGGTTCAGGAAAGGACCTCAGAGGGTCGGAGCTTCCTGGAGGGTCGGAGGCTGAGGGGGACGGGACGGGGGATGATCAGACGAGGCGAGCCGAGAGGGGGAAAAGGGACCGGGGGGGTAACTTTCTCACCCAGACGGGTGGGGAACGAGCTGCCAGAGGAAGGGGTGGAGGCTGGGACAATGACAACATTTAAAAGGCATCTGGATGGGGAGATGGATAGGAAAGGGTTCAGAGGGAGATGGGTTAGCACAGTGGGGTCGGGCCGAAGGGTCTGTTTCCGCGCTGGTCCTCGGTAAGCAGGGAGGGAGGGGGTGAATCTCCGTGGGTCCTGTGCTGCTTCCCTCAGGGAGTGAGACAAAGAGAGCGTCGAGGAGCCCAGTTCCCTTCAAACTCCCCACGAGTTCGACTTTAATGGGGTCAGTTTACAAAGTTCGACCGCGACAGAACACAGAGCACGCACGATTTGTGGATAATGGCTAGCAGTGAGATGGTTAACTCTCCGCACACTCACCGTTCACACTGACACCACTCTGACATCAGGATCCAGCCCATAACACAGGAATACGAGGCCATTCAGCCCCTCTCCCTCCTCTCCCAGCCCGTCACACAGGAATACGAGGCCAATCAGCCCCTCTCCCTCCTCTCCCAGCCCGTCACACAGGAATACGAGGCTAATCAGCCCCTCTCCCAGCCCGTTACACAGGAATACGAGGCCATTCAGCCCCTCTCCCTCCTCTCCCAGCCCGTCACACAGAAATACGAGGCCAATCAGCCCCTCTCCCTCCTCTCCCAAACCGTTACACGGGAACACGAGGCCAATCAGCCCCTCTCCCTCCTCTCCAAACCGTTACACGGGAACACGAGGCCATTCAGCCCCTCTCCCTCCACTCCCAAACCGTTACACGGGAACACGAGGCCATTCAGCCCCTCTCCCTCCACTCCCAAACCGTTACACGGGAACACGAGGCCATTCAGCCCCTCCTCCAGCCTGTTACACAGGAACAGCAGGAGGCCATTCAGCCCAGGTGGGAGAGATCTCCACAGTAGCCCCGAGCACGGAGCAGTGCGTCCCAACCCTCTCTGTCCGGGGGGGGGGGGGGGGGGGGGGGGGGGGGGCGGGGGACGGTCAGAGTCCGGTTCTGACACCCCCTCACCCTGGGGACGTGGGGAATCCCAGCCCAGCGTTACCCTCCTGTCAGCCGGGTCGGAGGGGGTATGGAGGCTCGGTGGGGGGGGGGGGGGGGGGGGGGCTGGAACGGGAGATGGGATCCACAGCAGCAGCCTGGCCCCCCCCCCTCCCCCCCCCCCCTCAGGGACGTGGTCACAGTGAACACAGAGATCAGGTGCAGCAGGCAGGAGGCCATTCAGCCCCAGCCCAGCCCTGCTCTCTCTCCCAGAGGACTTCCACTGTCAGGGTCATGTCCAGCTCCCTCCTTCACTGTACCTCACACACGGCCAGCCCCCCGACAACTTCCTGCTGGAGATCAAACCACCGGGTTCACTGCTCTCCCAGTAATGACACTCCTCACAGAGAGGGACAGCACAGAAACACACCCTTCAGCCCAACCCTCCGTGCTGTCCAAGATATCCCGCACTCATCCAGTCCCCATTCCCCAGCACCCGGCCCATCTCCCTCTAAACCCCTTCCTGTCCCCGTCCCCATCTCCCTCTAAACCCCTTCCTATCCCCGTCCCCGTCTCCCCCTAAACCCCTTCCTATCCCCGTCCCCATCTCCCTCTAAACCCCTTCCTGTCCCCGTCCCCATCTCCCTCTAAACCCCTTCCTATCCCCGTCCCCGTCTCCCCCTAAACCCCTTCCTATCCCCGTCCCCGTCTCCCTCTAAACCCCTTCCTATCCCCGTCCCCCGTCTCCCTCTAAACCCCTTCCTCTCCCCGTCCCCGTCTCCCTCTAAACCCCTTCCTATCCCCGCCCCCATCTCCCTCTAAACCCCTTCCTATCCCCGTCCCCGTCTCCCCCTAAACCCCCTTCCTATCCCCGTCCCCGTCTCCCTCTAAAACCCCTTCCTATCCCCGTCCCCGTCTCCCTCTAAACCACTTCCTCTCCCCGTCCCCGTCTCCCTCTAAACCCCTTCCTATCCCCGTCCCCGTCTCCCTCTAAACCCCTTCCTATCCCCGTCCCCCGTCTCCCTCTAAACCCCCTTCCTATCCCCCGTCCCCGTCTCCCTCTAAACCCCTTCCTATCCCCCACCCCAAGGGGAAAAGACCTTGTCTATTTACCCTATCCATGTCCCCCCCGTGATTTTATAACCCTCTAGTTCTGGGCTCCCCACCCCAGGGGGAAAAGACCTTGTCTATTTACCCTATCCATGTCCCCCCTCGTGATTTTATAACCCTCTAGTTCTGGGCTCCCCCACGCCAGGGGGGAAAAGACCTTGTCTATTTACCCTATCCATGTCCCCCTCGTGATTTTATAACCCTCTAGTTCTGGGCTCCCCCACCCCAGGGGGAAAAGACCTTGTCTATTTACCCTATCCATGTCCCCCTCGTGATTTTATAACCCTCTAGTTCTGGGCTCCCCCACCCCAGGGGGGAAAAGACCTTGTCTATTTACCCTATCCATGTCCCCCCACCCCAGGGGGAAAAGACCTTGTCCATTTACCCTATCCATGTCCCCCCCTCGTGATTTTATAACCCTCTAGTTCTGGGCTCCCCCACCCCAGGGGGAAAAGACCTTGTCTATTTACCCTATCCATGTCCCCCCCCGTGATTTTATAACCCTCTAGTTCTGGGCCCCCTCACCCCAGGGGGAAAAGACCTTGTCTATTTACCCTATCCATGTCCCCCTCGTGATTTTATAACCCTCTAGTTCTGGGCTCCCCCACCCCAGGGGGAAAAGACCTTGTCTATTTACCCTATCCATGTCCCCCTCGTGATTTTATACCCCTCAAGTTCTGGGCTCCCCCACCCCAGGGGGAAAAGACCTTGTCTATTTACCCTATCCATGTCCCCCCTCGCGATTTTATAACCCTCTAGTTCTGGACTCCCCCACCCCAGGGGGAAAAGACCTTGTCTATTTACCCTATCCATGTCCCCCCTCGTGATTTTATAACCCTCTAGTTCTGGACTCCCCCACCCCAGGGGGAAAAGACCTTGTCTATTTACCCTATCCATGTCCCCCCCGTGATTTTATAACCCTCCAGTTCTGGACTCCCCCACCCCAGGGGGAAAAGACCTTGTCTATTTACCCTATCCATGTCCCCCCCGTGATTTTATAACCCTCTAGTTCTGGGCTCCCCCCACCCCAGGGGGAAAAGACCTTGTCTATTTACCCTATCCATGTCCCCCCCGTGATTTTATAACCCTCTAGTTCTGGGCTCCCCCCACCCCAGGGGGAAAAGACCTTGTCTATTTACCCTATCCATGTCCCCCCCCGTGATTTTATAACCCTCTAGTTCTGGGCTCCCCCCACCCCAGGGGGAAAAGACCTTGTCTATTTACCCTATCCATGTCCCCCCCCGTGATTTTATAACCCTCTAGTTCTGGGCTCCCCCACCCCAGGGGGGAAAAGACCTTGTCTATTTACCCTATCCATGTCCCCCCCGTGATTTTATAACCCTCTAGTTCTGGGCCTCCCCCACCCCAGGGGGGAAAAGACCTTGTCTATTTACTCTATCCATGTCCCCCCTCGTGATTTTATAACCCTCTAGTTCTGGGCTCCCCCACCCCAGGGGGAAAAGACCTTGTCTATTTACCCTATCCATGTCCCCCCTCGTGATTTTATAACCCTCTAGTTCTGGGCTCCCCCACCCCAGGGGGGAAAAGACCTTGTCTATTTACCCTATCCATGTCCCCCCCCGTGATTTTATAACCCTCTAGTTCTGGGCTCCCCCACCCCAGGGGGAAAAGACCTTGTCTATTTACCCTATCCATGTCCCCCCCCGTGATTTTATAACCCTCTAGTTCTGGGCTCCCCCACCCCAGGGGGAAAAGACCTTGTCTATTTACCCTATCCATGTCCCCCCTCGTGATTTTATAACCCTCTAGTTCTGGGCTCCCCCCACCCCAGGGGGAAAAGACCTTGTCTATTTACCCTATCCATGTCCCCCTCGTGATTTTATAACCCTCTAGTTCTGGGCTCCCCCCACCCCAGGGGGGAAAAGACCTTGTCTATTTACCCTATCCATGTCCCCCCCGTGATTTTATAACCCTCTAGTTCTGGGCTCCCCCACCCCAGGGGGAAAAGACCTTGTCTATTTACTCTATCCATGTCCCCCCTCGTGATTTTATAACCCTCTAGTTCTGGGCTCCCCCACCCCAGGGGGAAAAGACCTTGTCTATTTACCCTATCCATGTCCCCCCTCGTGATTTTATAACCCTCTAGTTCTGGACTCCCCCACCCCAGGGGGAAAAGACCTTGTCTATTTACCCTATCCATGTCCCCCCCGTGATTTTATAACCCTCTAGTTCTGGGCTCCCCCACCCCAGGGGGAAACGACCTTGTCTATTTACCCTATCCATGTCCCCCCTCGTGATTTTATAACCCTCTAGTTCTGGGCTCCCCCACCCCAGGGGGGAAAAGACCTTGTCTATTTACCCTATCCATGTCCCCCCCGTGATTTTATAACCCTCTAGTTCTGGGCTCCCCCACCCCAGGGGGAAAAGACCTTGTCTATTTACCCTATCCATGTCCCCCCCCCGTGATTTTATAACCCTCTAGTTCTGGGCTCCCCCACCCCAGGGGGAAAAGACCTTGTCTATTTACCCTATCCATGTCCCCCCTCGTGATTTTATAACCCTCTAGTTCTGGGCTCCCCCACCCCAGGGGGGAAAAGACCTTGTCTATTTACCCTATCCATGTCCCCCCCGTGATTTTATAACCCTCTAGTTCTGGGCTCCCCCACCCCAGGGGGAAAAGACCTTGTCTATTTACCCTATCCATGTCCCCCCCCGTGATTTTATAACCCTCTAGTTCTGGGCTCCCCCCACCCCAGGGGGGAAAAGACCTTGTCTATTTACCCTATCCATGTCCCCCCCGTGATTTTATAACCCTCTAGTTCTGGGCTCCCCCCACCCCAGGGGGAAAAGACCTTGTCTATTTACCCTATCCATGTCCCCCCTCCGTGATTTTATAAACCCTCTAGTTCTGGGCTCCCCCCACCCCAGGGGGAAAAGACCTTGTCTATTTACCCTATCCATGTCCCCCCCGTGATTTTATAACCCTCTAGTTCTGGACTCCCCCCACCCCAGGGGGAAAAGACCTTGTCTATTTACCCTATCCATGTCCCCCCCGTGATTTTATAACCCTCTAGTTCTGGGCTCCCCCACCCCAGGGGGGAAAAGACCTTGTCTATTTACCCTATCCATGTCCCCCCCGTGATTTTATAACCCTCTAGTTCTGGGCTCCCCCACCCCAGGGGGAAAAGACCTTGTCTATTTACCCTATCCATGTCCCCCCCGTGATTTTATAACCCTCTAGTTCTGGGCTCCCCCCACCCCAGGGGGGAAAAGACCTTGTCTATTTACCCTATCCATGTCCCCCCTCGTGATTTTATAACCCTCTAGTTCTGGGCTCCCCCACCCCAGGGGGGAAAAGACCTTGTCTATTTACCCTATCCCTGTCCCCCCCGTGATTTTATAACCCTCTAGTTCTGGGCTCCCCCACCCCAGGGCCCCTCGTGATTTTATAACCCTCTAGTTCTGGGCTCCCCCACCCCAGGGGGAAAAGACCTTGTCTATTTACCCTATCCATGTCCCCCTGGTGATTTTATAACCCCTCTAGTTCTGGGCTCCCCCACCCCAGGGGGGAAAAGACCTTGTCTATTTACCCTATCCATGTCCCCCCCTCGTGATTTTATAACCCGTCTAGTTCTGGGCTCCCCCACCCCAGGGGGGAAAAGACCTTGGCAGCTATTTACCCTATCCATGTCCCCCCCTCGTG
>NC_092789.1:32321638-32462505 GCF_047496795.1 Chiloscyllium punctatum | reverse complement strand
GGTGGGGGAGAGAGAGGGGGTGGGGGAGAGAGGGGGGGTGGGGGAGAGGAGGGGGGGTGGGGGAGAGAGGGGGGGGGTGGGGGAGCGAGGGGGGGTGAGGGAGAGAGGGGGGTGAGGGAGAGAGTGGGGGTGAGGGGGAGAGAGGGGGGTGGGGGGGAGAGAGGGGGGTGGGGGGGAGAGAGGGGGGTGGGGGGGAGAGAGAGGGGGAGGGTTGGGGAGAGAGGGGGGTGGGGGAGAGTGGGGTTGGGGAGAGTGGGGGTGGGGAGAGTGGGGGTGGGGGAGAGAGTGGGGGTGGGGGAGAGTGGGGGTGGGGGAGAGAGGGGGGGGTGTGGGGGAGAGAGGGGGGGGTGTGGGGGGGGAGAGGGGGGGGTGTGGGGGAGAGAGGGGGGGGTGTGGGGGAGAGAGGGGGGTGTGGGGGAGAGGGGGGGGTGTGGGGGAGAGAGGGGGGGTGTGGGGGAGAGAGGGGGGGTGTGGGGGAGAGAGGGGGGGGTGTGGGGGAGAGAGGGGGGGGTGTGGGGGAGAGAGGGGGGTGTGGGGGAAGAGAGAGGTGGGGTGTGGGGGATAGGGGGGGTGTGGGGGAGAGGGGGGGGGGTGTGGGGGGAGAGAGGGGGGTGTGGGGGAAGAGAGAGGTGGGGTGTGGGGGAAGAGAGAGGTGGGGTGTGGGGGATAGGGGGGGTGTGGGGGATAGAGGGGGGGTGGGGAGGAGAGGGGGGGTGAGGGGGAGAGGGGGGGGTGTGGGGGAGAGAGGGGGGGTGTGGGGGAGAGGGGGGGGGGGTGTGGGGGAGAGGGGGGGGTGTGGGGGAGAGAGGGGGGGGGTGTGGGGGAGAGAGGGGGGGTGTGGGGGAGAGAGGGGGGGGGTGTGGGGGAGAGAGGGGGGTGTGGGGGAGAGAGAGGTGGGGTGTGGGGGAAGAGAGAGGTGGGGTGTGGGGGATGGGGGGGTGTGGGGGATAGAGGGGGGGGTGGGGAGGAGAGGGGGGGGGTGAGGGGGAGAGGGGGGGTGTGGGGGAGAGAGGGGGGGGTGTGGGGGAGAGGGGGGGGTGTGGGGGAGAGGGGGGGTGTGGGGGAGAGAGGGGGGGGTGTGGGGAGGGGGGGGGGGGTGTGGGGGAGAGAGGGGGGGGTGTGGGGGAGAGAGGGGGGGGGTGTGGGGGAGAGAGGGGGGGTGTGGGGTAGAGAGAGGGGGTGTGGGGAGAGAGAGGGGTTGATGGGGAGAGAGGGGGGGTGTGGGGGAGAGAGAGGGGGTGTGGGGGAGAGAGAGGGGGTGTGGGGGAGAGAGAGGGGTTGATGGGGATGAGAGGGGGGGTGTGGGGGAGAGAGGGGGGGTGTGGGGGATAGAGGGGGGTGTGGGGGAGAGAGAGGGGGGTGGGGGGGAGAGGGGGGGGAGTGGGGGAGAGAGGGGGAGTGGGGGAGAGGGGGGGTGGGGGAGAGAGAGGGGGTGGGGAGAGAGGGGGGGTGTGAGGGAGAGGGGGGGGTGGGGAGAGAGAGGGAGAGGGGGTGGGAGAGAGGAGGGGGGGAGAGGAGGGGGGTGGGGGAGAGAGGGGGGGTGGGGGAGCGAGGGGGGGGTGGGGGAGCGAGGGGGGGTGAGGGAGAGAGGGGGGGTGAGGGAGAGAGGGGGGGTGAGGGGGAGAGAGGGGGGTGGGGGGGAGAGAGGGGAGGGTTGGGGAGAGGGGGGTGGGGGAGAGTGGGGGTGGGGGAGAGTGGGGGTGGGGGAGAGTGGGGGTGGGGAGAGTGGGGGTGGGTGAGAGTGGGGGTGGGGAGAGTGGGGGTGGGGGAGAGTGGGGGTGGGGGAGAGAGGGGGGGTGTGGGGAGAGAGGGGGGGTGTGGGGGAGAGAGGGGGGGTGTGGGGGAGAGAGGGGGGGTGTGGGGAGAGAGGGGGGGTGTGGGGGAGAGAGGGGGGGTGTGGGGGAGAGGGGGGGGTGTGGGGGAGAGGGGGGGGTGTGGGGGAGAGAGAGGGGGGGTGGGGGGGAGAGGGGGGGGGTGTGGGGGAGAGGGGGGGTGTGGGGGAGAGAGGGGGGGTGTGGGGGAGAGAGGGGGGGTGTGGGGGAGAGGGGGGTGTGGGGGAGAGAGGGGGGGTGTGGGGGAGAGGGGGGGGTGTGGGGGAGAGGGGGGGGTGTGGGGGAGAGAGAGGGGGGTGGGGGGGAGAGGGGGGGGTGTGGGGGAGAGGGGGTGTGGGGGAGAGAGGGGGGGTGGGGGGGAGAGGGGGGGTGGGTGTGGGGGAGAGGGGGGGTGTGGGGGAGAGAGGGGGGTGTGGGGGAGAGGGGGGGGGTGTGGGGGAGAGGGGGGGTGTGGGGGAGAGAGGGGGGGTGTGGGGGAGAGAGGGGGGTGTGGGGGAGAGAGAGGGGGGTGGGGGGGAGAGGGGGGGTGTGGGGGAGAGGGGGGGGTGTGGGGGAGAGGGGGGGGTGTGGGGGAGAGAGAGGGGGGGTGGGGGGAGAGGGGGGGGTGGGGGGAGAGGGGGGGGGTGTGGGGGAGAGAGGGGGGGTGGGGGAGAGAGGTGAGTGCACATTCTGGTGGGGTATTTAAGCTGCAGCTCTATTGAATAAATACCCCTGAAGCTGCAATGGCATCTTCAAAAGGATTGTTTGGTTTAAATAGACCGTCCAGTGGGGTACTCTGGGTAAATGTCCCCTCTGGAGGGGTATCTAGGGTAAATGTACCCTCTGGAGGGGTAATTAGGGTAAATGCACCCTCTGGAGGGGTATTTAGGGTAAATGTACCCTCTGGAGGGGTATCTAGGGTAAATGTACCCTCTGGAGGGGTAATTAGGGTAAATGCACCCTCTGGAGGGGTATTTAGGGTAAATGTACCCTCTGGAGGGGTATCTAGGGTAAATGTACCCTCTGGAGGGGTATCTAGGGTAAATGCACCCTCTGGAGGGGTAATTAGGGTACATGCACCCTCTGGAGGGGTAATTAAAGTCAATACAGCCCCTGGATGAGGTATTTAGGATAAATGCACCCTCAGGGAGGGGTAATTAGGGTCAATACACTCCCCAGAGGGGTATTTAGGATCAATACACTCCCCAGAGGGGTAATTAGGGTCAATGCAGGCCCCAAGAGGGATATTTAAGTTCAATACACGCCCCAGAGGGGTATTTAAGGTCAATGCACGCCCCAGAGGGGGTATTTAAGGTCAATGCGCTCCCAAGAGGGGTATTTAAGATCAATGCACTCCCCAGAGGGGTATTTAAGGTCAATGAACGCCCCCAGAGGGGTATTTAGGGTCAATGCACACCCCAGAGGGGTATTTAGGGTCAATGCACGCCCCCAGAGGGGTATTTAGGGTCAATGCACACCCCCAGAGGGGTATTTAGGGTCAATGCACGCCCCCGGAGGGGTATTTAGGGTCAATGCGCTCCCAAGAGGGGTATTTAAGGTCAATACACACCCCAGAGGGGTATTTAGGTTCAATGCACGCCCCAGAGGGGTAATTTAGGTCAATGCGCTCCCAGAGGGGTATTTAAGGACAATGCACGCCCCAGAGGGGTATTTAAGGTCAATACACACCCCAGAGGGTATTTAGGTTCAATGCACGCCCAAGAGGGGTATTTAAGGACAATGCACGCCCCAAGAGGGGTATTTAGGGTCAATGCACGCCCCAAGAGGGGTATTTAAGGACAATGCACACCCCAAGAGGGGTATTTAGGTTCAATGCACGCCCCAGAGGGGTATTTAAGGTCAATGCATGCCCCAGAGGGGTATTTAGGTTCAATGCACACTCTAGAGGGGTATTTAAGGTCATTGCACGCCCCCAGAGGGGTATTTAAGGACAATGCATGCCCCAGAGGGGTATTTAAGATCAATGCACTCCCCAGAGGGGTATTTAAGGTCAATACACACCCCAGAGGGGTATTTAGGTTCAATGCACACTCTAGAGGGGTATTTAAGGACAATGCCCTCCCCAGAGGGGTATTTAGGTTCAATGCACACCCCAGAGGGGTATTTAAGGTCAATGCACTCCCCAGAGGGGTATTTAAGGTCAATACACACCCCAGAGGGGTATTTAAGGTCAATGCGCTCCCCAGAGGGGTATTTAAGGACAATGCCCTCCCCAGAGGGGTATTTAGGTTCAATGCACGCCCCAGAGGGGTATTTAAGGACAATGCCCTCCCCAGAGGGGTATTTAAGGACAATGCACGCCCCAGAGGGGTATTTAGGTTCAATGCACGCCCCAGAGGGGTATTTAAGGACAATGACTGCCCCAGAGGGGTATTTAAGATCAATGCACGCCCCAGAGGGGTATTTTAGATCAATGCACTCCCCAGAGGGGTGTTTAGGGTCAATGCACACCCCAGAGGGGTATTTAGGTTCAATGCGCTCCCCAGAGGGGTATTTAAGGTCAATACACACCCCAGAGGGGTATTTAAGGTCAATACACAACCCGGAGGGGTATTTAAGGTCAATACATGCCCCAGAGGGGTATTTAAGGTCAATACACACCCCAGAGGGGTATTTAAGGTCAATACACGCCCCAAGAGGGGTATTTAAGGTCAATGCACACTCCAGAGGGGTATTTAAGGTCAATACACACCCCAGAGGGGTATTTAGGTTCAATGCGCTCCCCAGAGGGGTATTTAAGGTCAATTCACACTCCAGAGGGGTATTTAAGGTCAATGCACGCCCCCAGAGGGGTATTTAAGGTCAATGCACACTCCAGAGGGGTATTTAAGGTCAATGCACGCCCCCAGAGGGGTATTTAAGGTCAATGCACGCCCCCAGAGGGGTATTTAAGGTCAATGCACGCCCCCAGAGGGGTATTTAAGGTCAATGCACGCTCCAGAGGGATATTTAAGGTCAATACACACCCCAGAGGGGTATTTTAGGTCAATACACGCCCCAAGAGGGGTATTTAAGGTCAATGCACGCCCCAAGAGGGGTATTTAAGGTCAATACACACCCCAGAGGGGTATTTAGGTTCAATGCGCTCCCCAGAGGGGTATTTAGGGTCAATGCACGCCCCCAGAGGGGTATTTAGGGTCAATGCACACCCCAGAGGGGTATTTAGGGTCAATGCACGCCCCCAGAGGGGTATTTAGGGTCAATGCACACCCCCAGAGGGGTATTTAGGGTCAATGCACGCCCCCAGAGGGGTATTTAGGGTCAATGCGCTCCCAAGAGGGGTATTTAGGGTCAATGCATGCCCCAGAGGGGTATTTAGGGTCAATGCACGCCCCAGAGGGGTATTTAGGGTCAATGCATGCCCCAGAGGGGTATTTAAGGACAATGCACGCCCCAGAGGGGTATTTAAGGACAATGCACGCCCCAGAGGGGTATTTAAGGACAATGCACGCCCCAGAGGGGTATTTAAGGACAATGCACGCCCCAGAGGGGTATTTAGGGTCAATGCACGCCCCAGAGGGGTAATTTAGGTCAATGCGCTCCCAGAGGGGTATTTAAGGACAATGCACGCCCCAGAGGGGTATTTAAGGTCAATACACACCCCAGAGGGGTATTTAGGTTCAATGCACGCCCCAAGAGGGGTATTTAAGGACAATGCACGCCCCAAGAGGGGTATTTAGGGTCAATGCACGCCCCAAGAGGGGTATTTAAGGACAATGCACACCCCAAGAGGGGTATTTAGGGACAATGCACACCCCAGAGGGGTATTTAAGGTCAATGCATGCCCCAGAGGGGTATTTAAGGTCAATACACACCCCAGAGGGGTATTTAAGGTCAATGCGCTCCCCAGAGGGGTATTTAAGGACAATGCCCTCCCCAGAGGGGTATTTAGGTTCAATGCACGCCCCAGAGGGGTATTTAAGGACAATGCCCTCCCCAGAGGGGTATTTAAGGACAATGCACGCCCCAGAGGGGTATTTAGGTTCAATGCACGCCCCAGAGGGGTATTTAAGGACAATGCCCGCCCCAGAGGGGTATTTAAGATCAATGCACGCCCCAGAGGGGTATTTAAGATCAATGCACTCCCCAGAGGGGTGTTTAGGGTCAATGCACACCCCAGAGGGGTATTTAGGTTCAATGCGCTCCCCAGAGGGGTATTTAAGGTCAATACACACCCCAGAGGGGTATTTAAGGTCAATACACAACCCGGAGGGGTATTTAAGGTCAATACATGCCCCAGAGGGGTATTTAAGGTCAATACACACCCCAGAGGGGTATTTAAGGTCAATACACGCCCCAAGAGGGGTATTTAAGGTCAATGCACACTCCAGAGGGGTATTTAAGGTCAATACACACCCCAGAGGGGTATTTAGGTTCAATGCGCTCCCCAGAGGGGTATTTAAGGTCAATTCACACTCCAGAGGGGTATTTAAGGTCAATGCACGCCCCCAGAGGGGTATTTAAGGTCAATGCACACTCCAGAGGGGTATTTAAGGTCAATGCACGCCCCCAGAGGGGTATTTAAGGTCAATGCACGCCCCCAGAGGGGTATTTAAGGTCAATGCACGCCCCCAGAGGGGTATTTAAGGTCAATGCACGCTCCAGAGGGATATTTAAGGTCAATACACACCCCAGAGGGGCATTTTAGGTCAATACACGCCCCAAGAGGGGTATTTAAGGTCAATGCACGCCCCAAGAGGGGTATTTAAGGTCAATACACACCCCAGAGGGGTATTTAGGTTCAATGCGCTCCCCAGAGGGGTATTTAAGGTCAATTCACACTCCAGAGGGGTATTTAAGGTCAATGCACGCCCCCAGAGGGGTATTTAAGGTCAATGCACACTCCAGAGGGGTATTTAAGGTCAATGCACGCCCCCAGAGGGGTATTTAAGGTCAATGCACGCCCCAGAGGGGTATTTAAGGTCAATACACGCCCCAGAGGGGTATTTAATGTCAATGCACGCCCCAAGAGGGGTATTTAAGGTCAATACACACCCCAGAGGGGTATTTAGGTTCAATGCACGCCCCAGAGGGGTATTTAAGGTCAATGCACGCCCCCAGAGGGGTATTTAAGGTCAATGCACGCCCCCGGAGGGGTATTTAGGGTCAATGCACGCCCCCGGAGGGGTATTTAGGGTCAATGCATGCCCCAGAGGGGTAATTTAGGTCAATGCGCTCCCAGAGGGGTATTTAGGGTCAATGCATGCCCCAGAGGGGTATTTAAGGACAATGCATGCCCCAGAGGGGTATTTAAGGACAATGCATGCCCCAGAGGGGTATTTAGGGTCAATGCACGCCCCAGAGGGGTATTTAAGGACAATGCACGCCCCAGAGGGGTAATTTAGGTCAATGCGCTCCCAGAGGGGTATTTAAGGACAATGCACGCCCCAGAGGGGTATTTAAGGTCAATACACACCCCAGAGGGGTATTTAGGTTCAATGCACGCCCCAAGAGGGGTATTTAAGGACAATGCACGCCCCAAGAGGGGTATTTAGGTTCAATGCACGCCCCAGAGGGGTATTTAAGGTCAATGCATGCCCCAGAGGGGTATTTAGGTTCAATGCACACTCTAGAGGGGTATTTAAGGACAATGCCCTCCCCAGAGGGGTATTTAGGTTCAATGCACACCCCAGAGGGGTATTTAAGGTCAATGCACTCCCCAGAGGGGTATTTAAGGTCAATACACACCCCAGAGGGGTATTTAAGGTCAATGCGCTCCCCAGAGGGGTATTTAAGGACAATGCCCTCCCCAGAGGGGTATTTAGGTTCAATGCACGCCCCAGAGGGGTATTTAAGGACAATGCCCTCCCCAGAGGGGTATTTAAGGACAATGCACGCCCCAGAGGGGTATTTAGGTTCAATGCACGCCCCAGAGGGGTATTTAAGGACAATGACCGCCCCAGAGGGGTATTTAAGATCAATGCACGCCCCAGAGGGGTATTTAAGATCAATGCACTCCCCAGAGGGGTGTTTAGGGTCAATGCACACCCCAGAGGGGTATTTAGGTTCAATGCGCTCCCCAGAGGGGTATTTAAGGTCAATACACACCCCAGAGGGGTATTTAAGGTCAATACACAACCCGGAGGGGTATTTAAGGACAATACACACCCCAGAGGGGTATTTAAGGTCAATACACGCCCCAAGAGGGGTATTTAAGGTCAATGCACGCCCCAAGAGGGGTATTTAAGGTCAATACACACCCCAGAGGGGTATTTAGGTTCAATGCGCTCCCCAGAGGGGTATTTAAGGTCAATTCACACTCCAGAGGGCTATTTAAGGTCAATGCACGCCCCCAGAGGGGTATTTAAGGTCAATGCACACTCCAGAGGGGTATTTAAGGTCAATGCACGCCCCCAGAGGGGTATTTAAGGTCAATGCACGCCCCCAGAGGGGTATTTAAGGTCAATGCACGCTCCAGAGGGGTATTTAAGGTCAATACACACCCCAGAGGGGTATTTTAGGTCAATACACGCCCCAGAGGGGTATTTAAGGTCAATACACGCCCCAAGAGGGGTATTTAAGGTCAATGCACGCCCCAAGAGGGGTATTTAAGGTCAATGCACGCCCCAGAGGGGTATTTAGGTTCAATGCGCTCCCCAGAGGGGTATTTAAGGTCAATTCACACTCCAGAGGGGTATTTAAGGTCAATGCACGCCCCCAGAGGGGTATTTAAGGTCAATGCACACTCCAGAGGGGTATTTAAGGTCAATGCACGCCCCCAGAGGGGTATTTAAGGTCAATGCACGCCCCAGAGGGGTATTTAAGGTCAATGCACGCCCCAAGAGGGGTATTTAAGGTCAATGCACGCCCCAAGAGGGGTATTTAAGGTCAATACACACCCCAGAGGGGTATTTAGGTTCAATGCGCTCCCCAGAGGGGTATTTAAGGTCAATACACACCCCAGAGGGGTATTTAGGATCAATGCACTCCCCAGAGGGGTATTTAAGGTCAATACACACCCCAGAGGGGTATTTAGGATCAATGCACTCCCCCAGAGGGGTATTTAAGGTCAATGCACTCCCCAGAGGGGTATTTAAGGTCAATACACACCCCAGAGGGGTATTTAAGGTCAATGCACTCCCCAGAGGGGTATTTAAGGTCAATACACACCCCAGAGGGGTATTTAGGATCAATGCACTCCCCAGAGGGGTATTTAAGGTCAATACACACCCCAGAGGGGTATTTAGGATCAATGCACTCCCCAGAGGGGTATTTAAGGTCAATACACACCCCAGAGGGGTATTTAGGATCAATGCACTCCCCCAGAGGGGTATTTAAGGTCAATACACACCCCAGAGGGGTATTTAGGATCAATGCACTCCCCCAGAGGGGTATCTAAGGTCAATGCACGCTCCAGAGGGGTATTTAGGATCAATGCACTCCCCCAGAGGGGTATTTAAGGTCAATACACACCCCAGAGGGGTATTTAGGATCAATGCACTCCCCCAGAGGGGTATTTAAGGTCAATACACACCCCAGAGGGGTATTTAGGATCAATGCACTCCCCAGAGGGGTATTTAAGGTCAATACACACCCCAGAGGGGTATTTAGGATCAATGCACTCCCCCAGAGGGGTATTTAAGGTCAATGCACGCTCCAGAGGGGTATTTAAGGTAGATGCACTCACCTGACCAGAACTGAGGCATTGGAATTGAATGAGCAGCGCTACGCATGCGTGCGCCCGTCGCTCAGTGGTGCGCATGTGCGTAACGTTTTCTCCCAGCAGCGCGCATGCCCCCTCACGGCAGGGGCCGCGCCCTCCCGCTGCTGATTGGACAGGAGAGCCGCCCGTCCAGAGCCGCGGGCGAATCGGAACGGGTCAGGGCCCGCCGGGTGGAACCGTCCCCTCGGCTGGGACGGCGGCCGCGCAGGGACAGAAAGGGGCGAGGGCGGGGGTGGCGAAACGCGAAACGGATTCGAAACGAAGCCAAGCTGCAGCCTCCCAGGCCATTCAGCCCAGCCAGCTCTCTGCTGGCCATGAAGCAGGAAGGCTTCACAGCACAGAGAGAGAGTGTGAGGCCATTCAGCCCACTGAGTTCATGCTGGCCATCCAGCGCAGAGTTTTTACAGCACAGAGAGAGAGTCAGAGAGGCCATTCAGCCCACTGGGTTCATGCTGGCCATCCAGCGCAGAGTTTTTACAGCACAGAGAGAGAGTCAGAGAGGCCATTCAGCCCACTGAGTTCATGCTGGCCATCCAGCAGAGTTTTTACAGCACAGAGAGAGAGTCAGAGAGGCCATTCAGCCCACTGGGTTCATGCTGGCCATCCAGCGCAGAGTTTTTACAGCACAGAGAGAGAGTCAGAGAGGCCATTCAGCCCACTGAGTTAATGCTGGCCATCCAGCGCAGAGTTTTTACAGCACAGAGAGAGAGTGAGAGACGCCATTCAGCCCACTGAGTTCATGCTGGCCATCCAGCAGAGTTTTTACAGCACAGAGAGAGAGTCAGAGAGGCCATTCAGCCCACTGAGTTCATGCTGGCCATCCAGCAGAGTTTTTACAGCACAGAGAGAGAGTCAGAGAGGCCATTCAGCCCACTGAGTTCATGCTGGCCATCCAGCAGAGTTTTTACAGCACAGAGAGAGAGTCAGAGAGGCCATTCAGCCCACTGAGTTCATGCTGGCCATCCAGCAGAGTTTTTACAGCACAGATGTACAGCGCGGAAACAGACCCTTCGGTCCAACCAGTCCATGCCGACCCAGATATCCCAATCCAATCCAAAATCATCGGCCAGCGCCCGACCCCTATCCCTCCAAACCCTTTCTATTCATATACCCATCCAAATGCCTCTTCACTGCTGTCATTGTCCCAGCCTCCACCACTTCCTCTGGCAGCTCATTCCATTCACGGACCACCCTCTGGGGGAAAAAGTTGCCCCTTAGGTCTCTTTTATATCTTTCTCCTCTCACCCTAAACCTACGCCCCTCTAGTTCTGGACTCCCCCCACCCCAGGGGGGAAAAGACCTTGTCTATTTACCCTCTCCATGTCCCCCCTTGTGATTTTATAACCCTCTAGTTCTGGGCTCCCCCACCCCAGGGGGGAAAAGACCTTGTCTATTTACCCTATCCATGTCCCCCTCGTGATTTTATAACCCTCTAGTTCTGGGCTCCCCCACCCCAGGGGGAAAAGACCTTGTCTATTTACCCTATCCATGTCCCCCCTCGTGATTTTATAACCCTCTAGTTCTGGGCTCCCCCACCCCAGGGGGAAAAGACCTTGTTATTTACCCTATCCATGCCCCCTCGTGATTTTATAACCCTCTAGTTCTGGATTCCCCCACCCCAGGGGGAAAAGACCTTGGGGGAGATATTAAAGAGCATTTTGCATCAATATTTACTGTGGAAAAGGATATGGAAGATATAGAATGTAATGAAATAGATGGTGACATCTTGCAAAATGTCCATATTACAAAGGAGGAAGTGCTGGATGTCTTGTAATGGGTAAAGGTGGTTAAATCCCCAGGACCTGATCAGGTGTACCCGAGAACTCTGTGGGAAGCTAGGGAAGTGATTGCTGGGCCTCGTGCTGAGATATTTGTATCATCGATAGTCACAGGCGAGGTGCTGGAAGACTGGAGGTTAGCTAAACGTGGTGCCACTGTTTAAGAAGGGCGGTAAGGTCAAGCCAGGGAACTATAGACCGGTGAGCCTGACCTCGGTGGTGGGCAAGTTGTTGGAGGGAATCCTGAGGGACAGGATGTACGTGTATTTGGAAAGGCAAGGACTGATTAGGGATAGTCAACATGGCTTTGTGTGTGGGAAATCATGTCTCACAAACTTGGTTGAGTTTTTTGAAGAAGTAACAAAGAGGGTTGATGAGGCCAGAGCAGTAGATGTGATCTATGTGGACTTCAGGAAGGCGTTCAACAAGGTTCCCCATGGGAGACTGGTGAGCAAGGTTAGATCTCACGGGGAGAACTCGCCATTTGGATGCAGAACTGGCTCAAAGGTCGAAGACAGAGGGTGGTGGTGGAGGGTTGTTTTTCAGACTGGAGGCCTGTGACCAGTGGAGTGCCACAAGGATCGGTGCTGGGTCCTCTACTTTTTGTCATTTATATAAATGATTTGGATGTGAGCATAAGAGGTACAGTTAGTAAGTTTGCAGATGACCCCAAAATTGGAGGGGTAGTGGACAGCGAAGAGGGTTCCCTCAGATTACAACAGGATCTGGACCAGATGGGCCAATGGGCTGAGAAGGGGCAGATGGAGTTTAATTCAGATAAATGTGAGGTGCTGCATTTTGGGAAAGCAAATCTTAGCAGGACTTATCCACTTAATGGTAAGGTCCTAGGGAGTGTTGCTGAACAAAGAGACCTTGGAATGCAGGCTCATAGCTCCTTGAAAGTGGAGTCGCAGGTCGATAGGATAGTGAAGGCAGCGTTTGGTATGGTCTCCTTTATTGGTCAGAGTATTGAGTACAAGGAGTTGGGAGGGTCATGTTGTGGCTGTACAGGACATTGGTTAGGGGCCACTGTTGGAATATTGTGTGCAATTCCGGTCTCCTTCCTATCGGAAAGATGTTGTGAAACTTGAAAGGGTTCAGAAAGATTTACAAGGATGTTGGAGGGTTGGAGGATCTGAGCTACAGGGAGAGGCTGAACAGGCTGGGGCTGTTTTCCCTGGAGCGTCGGAGGCTGAGGGGTGACCTTATAGAGGTTTATAAAATCACGAGGGGGACATGGATAGGGTAAATAGACAAGGTCTTTTCCCCCTGGGGTGGGGGAGCCCAGAACTAGAGGGTTATAAAATCACGAGGGGGACATGGATAGGGTAAATAGACAAGGTCTTTTCCCCCTGGGGTGGGGGAGTCCAGAACTAGAGGGTTATAAAATCACGAGGGGGGACATGGATAGGGTAAATAGACAAGGTCTTTTCCCCCTGGGGTGGGGGAGCCCAGAACTGGAGGGTTATAAAATCACGAGGGGAAGATGGATAGGGTAAATAGACAAGGTCTTTTCCCCCTGGGGTGGGGGAGTCCAGAACTAGAGGGTTATAAAATCACGAGGGGGACATGGATAGGGTAAATAGACAAGGTCTTTTCCCCCTGGGGTAGGGGAGCCCAGAACTAGAGGGTTATAAAATCACGAGGGGGACATGGATAGGGTAAATAGACAAGGTCTTTTCCCCCTGGGGTGGGGGAGCCCAGAACTAGAGGGTTATAAAATCACGAGGGGGACATGGATAGGGTAAATAGACAAGGTCTTTGCCCCCTGGGGTGGGGGAGTCCAGAACTAGAGGGTTATAAAATCACGAGGGGAAGATGGATAGGGTAAATAGACAAGGTCTTTTCCCCCTGGGGTGGGGGAGTCCAGAACTAGAGGGTTATAAAATCACGAGGGGGACATGGATAGGGTAAATAGACAAGGTCTTTTCCCCCTGGGGTAGGGGAGCCCAGAACTGGAGGGTTATAAAATCACGAGGGGGACATGGATAGGGTAAATAGACAAGGTATTTTCCCCCTGGGGTGGGGGAGCCCAGACCTAGAGGGTTATAAAATCACGAGGGGGACATGGAGAGGGTAAATCGACAAGGTCTTTTCCCCCTGGGGTGGGGGAGCCCAGAACTAGAGGGTTATAAAATCACGAGGGGGACATGGATAGGGTAAATAGACAAGGTCTTTTCCCCCTGGGGTGGGGGAGCCCAGAACTAGAGGGCAGAGGTTTTGGGTGAGAGGAGAAAGATATAAAAGAGACTGAAGGGGCAACGTTTTCCCCCAGAGGGTGGTCCGTGTATGGAATGAGCTGCCAGAGGATGTGGTGGAGGTTGGGACAATGACAACATTGAAGAGGCATTTGGATGGGTATATGAATAGGAAGGGTTTGGAGGGATATGGGCCGGGCGCTGGCAGGTGGGACTAGATTGGGTTGGGATATCTGGGCTAGCACGGACGGGTTGGACCGAAGGGTCTGTTTCCATGCTGTCCATCTCTGTGACTCTAAGTTTCACAACATCTTTCAGATAGGAAGGAGACCAGAATTGCACGCAATATTCCAACAGGAATACTGTGTCCCGTTCTGATACGGGAAGGAGATGATTAACCCGGAGAGGGTTCGGAAGAGATTTACCGGGATGTTCCCGGGAACGGAGGGTGTGGGCTTCAGGGAGAGGCTGGGGCTGTTTTCCCTGGAGTGTCGGAGGCTGAGGGGTGACCTTATAGAGGTTTGTAAAATCACGAGGGACATGGATAGGGTAAATAGACAAGGTCTTTTCCCCCTGGGGTGGGGGAGCCCAGAACTAGAGGGTTATAAAATCACGAGGGGGTCATGGATAGGGTAAATAGACAAGGTCTTTTCCCCCTGGGGTGGGGGAGCCCAGAACTAGAGGGTTATAAAATCACGAGGGGGTCATGGATAGGGTAAATAGACAAGGTCTTTTCCCCCTGGGGTGGGGGAGCCCAGAACTAGAGGGTTATAAAATCACGAGGGGGTCATGGATAGGGTAAATAGACAAGGTCTTTTCCCCCTGGGGTGGGGGGAGCCCAGAACTAGAGGGTTATAAAATCACGAGGGGGTCATGGATAGGGTAAATAGACAAGGTCTTTTCCCCCTGGGGTGGGGGAGCCCAGAACTAGAGGGTTATAAAATCACGAGGGGGACATGGATAGGGTAAATAGACAAGGTCTTTTCCCCCTGGGGTGGGGGGAGCCCAGAACTAGAGGGTTATAAAATCACGAGGGGGTCATGGATAGGGTAAATAGACAAGGTCTTTTCCCCCTGGGGTGGGGGAGCCCAGAACTAGAGGGTTATAAAATCACGAGGGGGACATGGATAGGGTAAATAGACAAGGTCTTTTCCCCCCTGGGGTGGGGGAGCCCAGAACTAGAGGGTTATAAAATCACGAGGGGGACATGGATAGGGTAAATAGACAAGGTCTTTTCCCCCTGGGGTGGGGGAGCCCAGAACTAGAGGGTTATAAAATCACGAGGGGGACATGGATAGGGTAAATAGACAAGGTCTTTTCCCCCTGGGGTGGGGGGAGCCCAGAACTAGAGGGTTATAAAATCACGAGGGGGTCATGGATAGGGTAAATAGACAAGGTCTTTTCCCCCTGGGGTGGGGGAGCCCAGAACTAGAGGGTTATAAAATCACGAGGGGGACATGGATAGGGTAAATAATGAGGGTCTTTTCCCCCTGGGGTGGGGGGATTTGAAGACTCGTTTTAAGGGGAGAGATTTGATAAAGACACGAGGGGGGCGACTGTTTAACACAGACAGAGTGTGGGGTGACCTGCCTGAGGGCTTGGGGGGTACATGGGGACAGTTACCACATGGTACAGACATTGGGATAAGGAACGTGAGCAGGAAAGGGTTTGGGAAGGATATGGAGCAGGAGTTGGGTCAGGTGTGGGACGAGTTCAGTTTGGGATTAGGGTCAGCACGGACTGGGTCGGGGCCGAACGGCCTGTTTTCCATGCTGTGTGACTCTATAATTCATCCCCATCACTATTCTAAGATGGCTCTATTGAACTGTGTTTCCCCCCCCACACCCCAGCCATTTCCTTTCTGTTCACCCACAGTGTTCATTCTGTTTCTGAGTTGCTGCGGGGGGGGGGGGGGGTGGGAAGGTTTAAGAAACACAGCAAGTCAATGTCTCTGCTTTTCACCTTTAATTGAAGCAGCGTTTACAGCAAATCAATTATCGTTCTTCAGTTTTTAAAGATATCTTTTCCAGTATTTGCTTTTAAGGTAACACTTTATTTCTTGTTTCGCATGGCCTCCTGTTCCTGTGTAACAGGCTGGAGGAGGAGGGGCTGAATGGCCTCCTGCTCCTGAATAACCGGCTGGAGGAGGGGTGAGTGGCCTCCTGTTCCTGAGTAATGCAGGATACAAGGAACACGGGTCTGTTGGGAATTGCCTTGATGGGATGTTGGTGGGGGTGGTGGAGCTGAGCTCCATCGGGAGCCCTCTGTGTGTGAGAGTGAGTGTGAGTGTGAGAGTCTGTGTGTGAATGTGAGTGTGTGTGAGAGAGTGTGTGAGAGTGTATGTGAGTGTGAGTGAGTGAATGTGTGTGTGTGTGAGAGTGAGTGAGTGTATGTGAGTGTGTGTGAGTGAGAGTGTGTGTGTGAGTGAGAGAGAGTGTGTGAGAGTGTGAGAGTGTATGTGAGTGTGAGTGAGTGAGTGAATGTGTAAGAGTGTGAGAGTGAGTGAGTGAATGTGAGTGAGTGTATGTGAGTGTGTGTATGTGAGTGAGTGAGTGAGTGAGTGAGTGTGTGTGAGTGTGTGTGAGTGTGTGTGTGTGTGTGTGTGTGAGTGAGTGTATGTGAGTTTGAGTGTGAGTGAGAGTGAGTTGCCTTGGGGTGGAGGGATACCGGGATGGGTCAGGAAGGAGGTGGTAGAGCCAGGAGAGACTGTCTGTCGAAGTTAGCTACGCTGTACTAATAGCACCAGCCCCGTCCTCCCTGTCCCCACCCCTGGCTGTCCTGGGGTTAACATTTCTGATGCAATCCCTTCACTGCAAGTAAACAACATTTGTGAGCAACAAGCGAAAGAGAGAGAGAGAACTTGCTTCCGAGAGCTCTGCAGCCCTGAGAAGAGACAAGTCCTGTTCCTGTCTGAACCATGGCAGACTCCAGTCAAACACAGAGACTGAAGAGCAGCAGTTTTGAGGAGCAGTATTTTGATCAGTACGATTACTATAACATCAGTGACCGCTGTCACAGTGAGTTCCTCTCTCGCCCTCTGACTTTGTGTGTGTCTGTCTGTGATTGAGAGAGTTGTGTGTCTGTGATTGAGAGTGAGAGAGTTGTGTGTGTGTGTGTGATTGAGAGTGAGAGAATGTGTGTGAGATTGAGAGTGAGTGTGTGTGTGTGTGTGATTGAGAGTGAGTGTGTGTGTGTGATTGAGAGTGAGAGAGTTGTGTGTGTGTGTGATTGAGAGTGAGTGTGTGTGTGTGTGTCTGTGATTGAGAGTGAGAGAGTTGTGTGTGTGTGTGATTGAGAGTGAGAGAGTGTGTGTGTGATTGAGAGTGAGAGTGTGTGTGTGATTGAGAGTGAGTGTGTGTGTGTGTGATTGAGAGAGTTGTGTGTGTGTGTGTGATTGAGAGTGTTGTGTGTCTGTGATTGAGAGAGTTGTGTGTGTGTGTGTGTGTGTGTGATTGAGAGTGAGAGAGTTGTATGTGTGTGTGTGTGATTGAGAGTGTTGTGTGTGTGTGTGATTGAGAGTGAGAGAGTTGTATGTGTGTGTGTGTGATTGAGAGTGTTGTGTGTGTGTGTGTGATTGAGAGTGAGAGAGTTGTATGTGTGTGTGTGTGATTGAGAGTGTTGTGTGTGTGTGTGATTGAGAGTGAGAGAGTTGTATGTGTGTGTGTGTGATTGAGAGTGTTGTGTGTGTGTGTGTGATTGAGAGTGTTGTGTGTCTGTGATTGAGAGAGTTGTGTGTGTGTGTGTGTGTGATTGAGAGTGTTGTGTGTCTGTGATTGAGAGAGTTGTGTGTGTGTGTGTGATTGAGAGTGTTGTGTGTGTGTGTGATTGAGAGTGTTGTGTGTGTGTGTGTGATTGAGAGTGAGAGTGTGTGTGTGTGTGAGTGAGAGTGAGTGTGTATGTGAGTGAGAGTGTGTGTGTGTGTGATTGAGAGTGAGAGTGTTGTGTGTGTGTGATTGAGAGTGTTGTGTGTCTGTGATTGAGAGAGTTGTGTGTGTGTGTGTGTGTGATTGAGAGTGTTGTGTGTCTGTGATTGAGAGAGTTGTGTGTGTGTGTGTGTGATTGAGAGTGTTGTGTGTGTGTGTGATTGAGAGTGTTGTGTGTGTGTGTGTGATTGAGAGTGAGAGTGTGTGTGTGTGTGAGTGAGAGTGAGAGTGTGTGTGTGTGTGAGTGAGAGTGAGTGTGTATGTGAGTGAGAGTGTGTGTGTGTGAGAGTGTGTGTGTGTGTGAGTGTGTGAGTGTGGGGAGGAGGTGCGGGCGTCTGTGTTTGAGAGAGAGAGAGAGAGGGAGATGGGACATCGCTGGCTGTTTGCGGTTTGTGAGGGAGGAGTTCAGCCAGGCTGGTAAATCCCTGGAAACTCAACGGGACACCAGCTGGAGGGTTTCACAATAGGGAACTCGGCTGGACTGGGGGGGGGAGAACGGGGGGGGGGGGGGGGGTGGGAGGGGGAGGGGGAGAGGGAGAGGGAGGGGGAGGGAGAGAGGGAGTGGGGGGAGGGAGAGAGGGAGGGGGAGAGAGAGGGGGAGGGGGAGGGAGAGAGGGAGTGGGGGGAGGGAGAGAGAGGGAGGGGGAGAGAGAGGGGGAGAGGGAGGGGGAGGGAGAGAGGGAGTGTGGGGGGAGGGAGAGGGAGTGTGGGGGGAGGGAGAGAGAGGGAGGGGGAGGGAGAGAGGGAGTGGGAGGGAGGGAGAGGGAGGGGGAGGGGGAGGGGGAGGGAGAGAGAGAGGGAGGGGGAGGGGGAGGGAGAGGGAAGGGGAGGGGGAGGGAGTGTGGGGGGAGGGAGAGAGAGAGAGAGAAGGGGGGAAGGGAGAGAGAGAGTGGGGGGAGGGAGAGAGAGAGTGGGGGGTGGGGGGAGAGAGAGAGAGTGTGGGGGGAGGGAGAGAGGGAGTGGGTGGGAGGGAGGGAGGGAGAGGGAGAGGGAGGAGGAGGGAGAGGGGGAGAGAGAGGGAGAGGGAGAGAGGGAGGGAGGGAGTGGGGGAGGGAGAGAGAGGGAGGGGGAGAGAGAGGGGGAGAGGGAGGGGGAGGGAGACAGAGAGGGAGGGGGAGGGAGAGAGAGAGGGAGGGGGAGGGAGAGAGAGAGGGAGGGGGAGGGGGAGGGAGAGGGAAGGGGAGGGGGAGGGAGTGTGGGGGGAGGGAGAGAGAGAGAGAGAGAAGGGGGGAAGGGAGAGAGAGAGTGGGGGGAGGGAGAGAGAGAGTGGGGGGTGGGGGGAGAGAGAGAGAGAGAAAGAAAGGGAGAGAGGGGGTGAGAGAAAGGGAGAGAGAGTGGGCGGTGGGGGGAGATAAAGGGAGAGAGAGAGAGAGAGAGAGAGAGAGAGTCCGTGTCTCTGGGTTCGGGGAGCTCTACACTAATGACAGCTCATCAACACACTGTGAAAGAGAGCAGCAGCGCCAACAACACTGCCCCAGACCATCCGATCCCAACCACCATCCCCCTGGACTCGTCCACATCCACTTTCTCCATTGTACCCGAGCTAGATTCACACAGGCACAGGGTTCCTGTGCTCCAAGTGACCATTCGGCCCCACTAGCTATGCAGTCACTCCCACTGTGTCAGGATAGGAGGGGCCCCGCAGTGTGGGAGGGTCAGTGCTGAGGGAGTCCCACACTGTGGGAGGGTCAGTGCTGAGGGAGCCCCGCACTGTGGGAGGGTCAGTGCTGAGGGAGTCCCGCACTGTGGGAGGGTCAGTGCTGAGGGAGTCCCACACTGTGGGAGGGTCAGTGCTGAGGGAGCCCCACACTGTGGGAGGGTCAGTGCCGAGGGAGCCCCGCACTGTGGGAGGGTCAGTGCTGAGGGAGCCCCACACTGTGGGAGGGTCAGTGCTGAGGGAGTCCCACACTGTGGGAGGGTCAGTGCTGAGGGAGCCCCGCACTGTGGGAGGGTCAGTGCTGAGGGAGTCCCACACTGTGGGAGGGTCAGGGCTGAGGGAGCCCCGCACTGTGGGAGGGTCAGTGCTGAGGGAGCCCCGCACTGTGGGAGGGTCAGTGCTGAGGGAGTCCCACACTGTGGGAGGGTCAGTGCTGAGGGAGCCCCGCACTGTGGGAGGGTCAGCGCTGAGGGAGCCCCACACTGTGCGAGGGTCAGCGCTGAGGGAGCCCCGCACTGTGGGAGGGTCAGCGCTGAGGGAGCCCCACACTGTGGGAGGGTCAGCGCTGAGGGAGCCCCGCACTGTGGGAGGGTCAGCGCTGAGGGAGCCCCGCACTGTGGGAGGGTCAGCGCTGAGGGAGCCCCTCACTGTGGGAGGGTCAGTGCTGAGGGAGCCCCATACTGTGGGAGGGTCAGTGCCGAGGGAGCCCCGCACTGTGGGAGGGTCAGCGCTGAGGGAGGGTCAGCGCTGAGGGAGGGTCAGCGCTGAGGGAGGGTCAGTGCTGAGGGAGCCCCGCACTGTGGGAGGGTCAGTGCTGAGGGAGCCCCGCACTGTGGGAGGGTCAGTGCTGAGGGAGCCTCACACTGCGGGAGGGTCAGTGCTGAGGGAGCCTCACACTGTGGGAGGGTCAGTGCTGAGGGAGCCCCACACTGTGGGAGGGTCAGCGCTGAGGGAGCCCCGCACTGTGGGAGGGTCAGCGCTGAGGGAGCCCCGCACTGTGGGAGGGTCAGTGCTGAGGGAGCCCCTCACTGAGGGAGGGTCAGCGATGAGGGAGCCCCACACTGTGGGAGGGTCAGTGCTGAGGGAGCCCCGCACTGTGGGAGGGTCAGTGCCGAGGGAGCCCCACACTGTGGGAGGGTCAGTGCTGAGGGAGCCCCACACTGTGGGAGGGTCAGCGCCGAGGGAGCCCCGCACTGAGGGAGGGTCAGTGCCGAGGGAGCCCCGCACTGAGGGAGGGTCAGTGCCGAGGGAGCCCCGCACTGTGGGAGGGTCAGTGCTGAGGGAGCCCCACACTGTGGGAGGGTCAGTGCCGAGGGAGCCCCACACTGTGGGAGGGTCAGTGCCGAGGGACCCCCCACACTGTGGGAGGGTCAGTGCTGAGGGAGTGGCCCCCTGTTTGATACTCTCTCTACTGTGCCGTACAGCCGGACCAAGTCGGAAGGGACGCAGTAAGAAAGAGGCGAGTGAGAACACAAACCATTTTAACCCAGCGGGACATGAACGGAAGCTGACTTCCAAACTGCAGCGTTCGGCAGAGAAGAGGAGGAAATGAGGGTAAGTGAAGGACGAGTGCGAGGGGGGAGGGGGGGTGGGAGGGGTCTGGTGGGGGGGGGGTCTGGGGTGAAATCAGAGTGGATTAATGATGAAGTCTGTGTTTGCAGGTAAAGCCCTCCCTGCCAGACCTTATTGTGGACATGACCAGTTTCGAGACCTCTGACCAGGCGATACGCTTCACCCTGATCCAAAACACTTGCTGACCGGTGTCCGGGGCGTTTCCCTCCCTTGACTGATTGGTTCATCAGGAAGGCAGCTGACAGCAGGAGGAGCCCTCCAGCTCGGCCTCTGACTGTGGGCACGTACCGGGTCCAAGCGACAAATCAAATTCCAGCCTGATGGTGTTGGAATAAAGCTTACAGTCGTAACTCCTGTCTACTGTCTCAGCGTGTGTGTGTGTGTGTGTGTGTGTGTGTGTGTACGTGCGCGTGAGAGCGACAGGCAGCATTCGTGAAAAAAAAAGTGAGACAACATGTGTTTGACACACCCAGCTTCTCTTAGTCAGGGACCAAAGCCTCACACACAGTGATCCCCACACAGCCTGCAGTGTGTCAGAGTGTAGGGTCCCCCCCCTCACACACAGTGATCCCCACACACAGCCCGCAGTGTGTCAGAGTGTAGGGTCACACACACACACAGTGATCCCCACACAGCCCGCAGTGTGTCAGAGTGTAGGGTCACACACACACACAGTGATCCCCACACAGCCCGCAGTGTGTCAGAGTGTAGGGTCTCACACACACACAGTGCCCCCCCCACACAGCCCGCAGTGTGTCAGAGTGTAGGGTCACACACACACACAGTGATCCCCACACAGCCCGCAGTGTGTCAGAGTGTAGGGTCTCCCTCACACACACAGTGCCCCCCCACACAGCCCGCAGTGTGTCTGAGTGTAGGGTCACACACACACACAGTGCCCCCCCACACAGCCCACAGTGTGTCAGAGTGTAGGGTCACACACACACAGTGCCCCCCCACACAGCCCGCAGTGTGTCAGAGTGTAGGGTCACACACACAGTGATCCCCACACAGCCCGCAGTGTGTCAGAGTGTAGGGTCTCCCTCACACACACAGTGCCCCCCCACACAGCCCGCAGTGTGTCAGAGTGTAGGGACCCCCTCACACCCACAGTGATCCCCACACAGCCCGCAGTCTGTCAGAGTGTAGGGTCACACACACACACAGTGCCCCCCCACACAGCCCGCAGTGTGTCAGAGTGTAGGGTCACACACACAGTGATCCCCACACAGCCCGCAGTGTGTCAGAGTGTAGGGTCTCACACACACACAGTGATCCCCACACAGCCCACAGTGTGTCAGAGTGTAGGGTCCCCCTCACACACACAGTGATCCCCACACAGCCCGCAGTGTGTCAGAGTGTAGGGTCTCACACACACACAGTGATCCCCACACAGCCCGCAGTGTGTCAGAGTGTAGGGTCTCACACACACACAGTGATCCCCACAAAGCCCACAGTGTGTCAGAGTGTAGGGACCCCCTCACACACACAGTGCCCCCCCACACAGCCCGCAGTGTGTCAGAGTGTAGGGTCACACACACACAGTGATCCCCACACAGCCCACAGTGTGTCAGAGTGTAGGGTCCCCCTCACACACACAGTGATCCCCCCACACAGCCCGCAGTGTGTCAGATTGTAGGGACCCCCTCACACACACAGTGATCCCCACACAGCCCGCAGTGTGTCAGAGTGTAGGGTCACACACACACACAGTGATCCCCACACAGCCCGCAGTGTGTCAGAGTGTAGGGTCCCCCTCACACACACAGTGCTGCCCCACACAGCCCGCAGTGTGTCAGAGTGTAGGGTCTCCCTCACACACACAGTGCCCCCCCACACAGCCCGCAGTGTGTCTGAGTGTAGGGTCACACACACACACAGTGCCCCCCACACAGCCTGCAGTGTGTCAGAGTGTAGGGTCACACACACACACAGTGATCCCCCACACAGCCCGCAGTGTGTCAGAGTGTAGGGTGCCCCTCACACACACAGTGATCCCCACACAGCCCGCAGTGTGTCAGAGTGTAGGGTCCCCCTCACACACACAGTGCCCCCCCCACACAGCCCGCAGTGTGTCAGAGTGTAGGGTCACACACACACACAGTGCCCCCCCACACAGCCCGCAGTGTGTCAGAGTGTAGGGTCACACACACACACACAGTGATCCCCACACCGCCCGCAGTGTGTCAGAGTGTAGGGTGCCCCTCACACACACAGTGATCCCCACACAGCCCGCAGTGTGTCAGAGTGTAGGGTCACACACACACACACAGTGATCCCCACACCGCCCGCAGTGTGTCAGAGTGTAGGGTGCCCCTCACACACACAGTGATCCCCACACAGCCCACAGTGTGTCAGAGTGTAGGGACCCCCCCACACACACAGTGATCCCCACACACAGCCCGCAGTGTGTCAGAGTGTAGGGTCTCCCCCTCACACACAGTGCCCCCCCACACAGCCCGCAGTGTGTCAGAGTGTAGGGTCTCCCTCACACACACAGTGCCCCCCCCCCACACAGCCCGCAGTGTGTCAGAGTGTAGGGTCACACACACACACAGTGCCCCCCCACACAGCCCGCAGTGTGTCAGAGTGTAGGGTCACACACACACACACAGTGCCCCCCCACACAGCCCACAGTGTGTCAGAGTGTAGGGTCCCCCTCACACACACAGTGATCCCCCCACACAGCCCGCAGTGTGTCAGAGTGTAGGGTCACACACACACACAGTGCCCCCCCACACAGCCCGCAGTGTGTCAGAGTGTAGGGACCCCCCCTCACACACAGTGATCCCCACACAGCCCGCAGTGTGTCAGAGTGTAGGGTCTCCCTCACACACACAGTGCCCCCCCACACAGCCCGCAGTGTGTCAGAGTGTAGGGACCCCCTCACACACACAGTGATCCCCACACAGCCCGCAGTGTGTCAGAGTGTAGGGTCTCACACACACACAGTGATCCCCACACAGCCCGCAGTGTGTCAGAGTGTAGGGACCCCCTCACACACACAGTGATCCCCACACAGCCCGCAGTGTGTCAGAGTGTAGGGTCTCCCTCACACACAGTGATCCCCCACACAGCCCACAGTGTGTCAGAGTGTAGGGACCCCCTCACACACACAGTGATCCCCACACAGCCCGCAGTGTGTCAGAGTGTAGGGTCCCCCTCACACACACAGTGATCCCCACACAGCCCGCAGTGTGTCAGAGTGTAGGGTCACACACACACAGTGATCCCCACACAGCCCACAGTGTGTCAGAGTGTAGGGTCCCCCTCACACACACAGTGCCCCCCCACACAGCCCACAGTGTGTCAGAGTGTAGGGTCCCCCTCACACACACAGTGATCCCTACACAGCCCGCAGTGTGTCAGAGGGTAGGGTCTCCCTCACACACAGTGATCCCCACACAGCCCACAGTGTGTCAGAGTGTAGGGACCCCCCCACACACACAGTGATCCCCACACAGCCCACAGTGTGTCAGAGTGTAGGGTCACACACACACACAGTGATCCCCACACAGCCCGCAGTGTGTCAGATTGTAGGGACCCCCTCACACACACAGTGATCCCCACACAGCCCGCAGTGTGTCAGAGTGTAGGGTCCCCCTCACACACACAGTGCTGCCCCACACAGCCCGCAGTGTGTCAGAGTGTAGGGTCTCCCTCACACACACAGTGCCCCCCCACACAGCCCGCAGTGTGTCTGAGTGTAGGGTCACACACACACACAGTGCCCCCCACACAGCCTGCAGTGTGTCAGAGTGTAGGGTCACACACACACACAGTGATCCCCCACACAGCCCGCAGTGTGTCAGAGTGTAGGGTCACACACACACACACAGTGATCCCCACACCGCCCGCAGTGTGTCAGAGTGTAGGGTGCCCCTCACACACACAGTGATCCCCACACAGCCCGCAGTGTGTCAGAGTGTAGGGTCCCCCTCACACACACAGTGCCCCCCCCACACAGCCCGCAGTGTGTCAGAGTGTAGGGTCACACACACACACAGTGCCCCCCCACACAGCCCGCAGTGTGTCAGAGTGTAGGGTCACACACACACACACAGTGATCCCCACACCGCCCGCAGTGTGTCAGAGTGTAGGGTGCCCCTCACACACACAGTGATCCCCACACAGCCCGCAGTGTGTCAGAGTGTAGGGTCACACACACACAGTGATCCCCACACAGCCCGCAGTGTGTCAGAGTGTAGGGTCACACACACACACACAGTGATCCCCACACAGCCCGCAGTGTGTCAGAGTGTAGGGTGCCCCTCACACACACAGTGATCCCCACACAGCCCACAGTGTGTCAGAGTGTAGGGACCCCCCCACACACACAGTGCCCCCCCACACAGCCCGCAGTGTGTCAGAGTGTAGGGACCCCCCCTCACACACAGTGATCCCCACACAGCCCGCAGTGTGTCAGAGTGTAGGGTCTCCCTCACACACACAGTGCCCCCCCACACAGCCCGCAGTGTGTCAGAGTGTAGGGTCTCCCTCACACACACAGTGCCCCCCCACACAGCCCGCAGTGTGTCAGAGTGTAGGGTCACACACACACACAGTGCCCCCCACACAGCCCGCAGTGTGTCAGAGTGTAGGGTCCCCCTCACACACACAGTGATCCCCCACACAGCCCGCAGTGTGTCAGAGTGTAGGGTCTCCCTCACACACAGTGATCCCCCCACACAGCCCGCAGTGTGTCAGAGTGTAGGGTCTCCCTCACACACACAGTGATCCCCACACAGCCCGCAGTGTGTCAGAGTGTAGGGTCACACACACACAGTGATCCCCACACAGCCCACAGTGTGTCAGAGTGTAGGGTCCCCCTCACACACACAGTGCCCCCCCACACAGCCCACAGTGTGTCAGAGTGTAGGGTCCCCCTCACACACACAGTGATCCCTACACAGCCCGCAGTGTGTCAGAGGGTAGGGTCTCCCTCACACACAGTGATCCCCACACAGCCCACAGTGTGTCAGAGTGTAGGGACCCCCCCACACACACAGTGATCCCCACACAGCCCACAGTGTGTCAGAGTGTAGGGTCTCACACACACACAGTGATCCCCACACAGCCCGCAGTGTGTAAGAGTGTAGGGTCTCCCTCACACACAGTGATCCCCCACACAGCCCACAGTGTGTCAGAGTGTAGGGACCCCCTCACACACACACAGTGATCCCCACACAGCCCGCAGTGTGTCAGAGTGTAGGGTCCCCCTCACACACACAGTGATCCCCACACAGCCCGCAGTGTGTCAGAGTGTAGGGTCCCCCTCACACACACAGTGATCCCCACACAGCCCGCAGTGTGTCAGAGTGTAGGGACCCCCTCACACACACAGTGATCCCCACACAGCCCGCAGTGTGTCAGAGTGTAGGGTCCCCCTCACACACACAGTGATCCCCACACAGCCCGCAGTGTGTCAGAGTGTAGGGTCACACACACACAGTGATCCCCACACAGCCCACAGTGTGTCAGAGTGTAGGGTCACACACACACACACAGTGCCCCCCCACACAGCCCGCAGTGTGTCAGAGTGTAGGGTCCCCCTCACACACACAGTGATCCCCACACAGCCCGCAGTGTGTCAGAGTGTAGGGTCACACACACACAGTGATCCCCACACAGCCCACAGTGTATCAGAGTGTAGGGTCCCCCTCACACACACAGTGCCCCCCCACACAGCCCACAGTGTGTCAGAGTGTAGGGTCCCCCTCACACACACAGTGATCCCTACACAGCCCGCAGTGTGTCAGAGGGTAGGGTCTCCCTCACACACAGTGATCCCCACACAGCCCACAGTGTGTCAGAGTGTAGGGACCCCCCCACACACACAGTGATCCCCACACAGCCCACAGTGTGTCAGAGTGTAGGGACCCCCCCACACACACAGTGATCCCCACACAGCCCACAGTGTGTCAGAGTGTAGGGTCTCCCTCACACACACAGTGATCCCCACACAGCCCACAGTGTGTCAGAGTGTAGGGTCTCCCTCACACACACAGTGCCCCCCCCACACAGCCCGCAGTGTGTCAGAGTGTAGGGTCACACACACACACAGTGCCCCCCCACACAGCCCGCAGTGTGTCAGAGTGTAGGGTCACACACACACACAGTGATCCCCACACAGCCCGCAGTGTGTCAGAGTGTAGGGTCACACACACACAGTGATCCCCCACACAGCCCGCAGTGTGTCAGAGTGTAGGGTCACACACACACACAGTGCCCCCCCCACACAGCCCGCAGTGTGTCAGAGTGTAGGGTCACACACACACACAGTGATCCCAACACAGCCCGCAGTGTGTCAGAGTGTAGGGACCCCCTCACACACAGTGATCCCCACACAGCCCGCAGTGTGTCAGAGTGTAGGGTCTCCCTCACACACACAGTGCCCCCCCACACAGCCCGCAGTGTGTCAGAGTGTAGGGTCCCCCTCACACACACAGTGATCCCCACACAGCCCGCAGTGTGTCAGAGTGTAGGGTCTCCCCCTCACACACAGTGATCCCCACACAGCCCGCAGTGTGTCAGAGTGTAGGGACCCCCTCACACACAGTGCCCCCCCCACACACAGCCCGCAGTGTGTCAGAGTGTAGGGTCTCCCTCACACACACAGTGCCCCCCCACACAGCCCGCAGTGTGTCAGAGTGTAGGGACCCCCTCATACACACACACAGTGATCCCCCACACAGCCCGCAGTGTGTCAGAGTGTAGGGTCACACACACACACACAGTGATCCCCACACAGCCCGCAGTGTGTCAGAGTGTAGGGACCCCCTCACACACACAGTGCCCCCCCACACAGCCCGCAGTGTGTCAGAGTGTAGGGACCCCCTCACACACAGTGATCCCCACACAGCCCGCAGTGTGTCAGAGTGTAGGGTCACACACACACAGAGCCCCCCCACACAGCCCGCAGTGTGTCAGAGTGTAGGGTCACACACACACACAGTGATCCCCACACAGCCCGCAGTGTGTCAGAGTGTAGGGTCACACACACACACAGTGATCCCCACACAGCCCGCAGTGTGTCAGAGTGTAGGGACCCCCTCACACACACAGTGCCCCCCACACAGCCCGCAGTGTGTCAGAGTGTAGGGTCACACACACACACACAGTGCCCCCCCACACAGCCCGCAGTGTGTCAGAGTGTAGGGTCTCCCTCACACACAGTGATCCCCACACAGCCCGCAGTGTGTCAGAGTGTAGGGTCTCCCTCACACACACAGTGCCCCCCCACACAGCCCGCAGTGTGTCAGAGTGTAGGGACCCCCTCACACACACAGTGCCCCCCACACAGCCCGCAGTGTGTCAGAGTGTAGGGTCACACACACACAGTGATCCCCACACAGCCCGCAGTGTGTCAGAGTGGAGGGACCCCCTCACACACACACACAGTGCCCCCCCACACAGCCCGCAGTGTGTCAGAGTGTAGGGTCCCCCTCACACACACAGTGATCCCCACACAGCCCGCAGTGTGTCAGAGTGTAGGGTCACACACACACACAGTGATCACCAAACAGCCCGCAGTGTGTCAGAGTGTAGGGTCTCACACACACACAGTGCCCCCCCACACAGCCCGCAGTGTGTCAGAGTGTAGGGTCTCCCTCACACACAGTGATCACCACACAGCCCGCAGTGTGTCAGAGTGTAGGGTCACACACACACACACACAGTGCCCCCCCCACACAGCCCACAGTGTGTCAGAGTGTAGGGTCACACACACACACACACAGTGATCCCCACACAGCCCGCAGTGTGTCAGAGTGTAGGGTCACACACACACACACAGTGATCCCCACACAGCCCGCAGTGTGTCAGAGTGTAGGGTCACACACACACACACACAGTGATCCCCACACAGCCCACAGTGTGTCAGAGTGTAGGGTCACACACACACACACACAGTGATCCCCACACAGCCCGCAGTGTGTCAGAGTGTAGGGTCACACACACACACAGTGATCCCCACACAGCCCGCAGTGTGTCAGAGTGTAGGGTCTCCCTCACACACAGTGATCCCCACACAGCCCGCAGTGTGTCAGAGTGTAGGGTCACACACACAGTGATCCCCACACAGCCCGCAGTGTGTCAGAGTGTAGGTTCACACACACACACAGTGATCCCCACACAGCCCGCAGTGTGTCAGAGTGTAGGGTCCCCCTCACACACACAGTGATCCCCACACAGCCCGCAGTGTGTCAGAGTGTAGGGTCGCCCTCACACACACAGTGATCCCCACACAGCCCGCAGTGTGTCAGAGTGTAGGGTCGCCCTCACACACACAGTGATCCCCACACAGCCCGCAGTGTGTCAGAGTGTAGGGTCCCCCTCACACACACAGTGCTGCCCCACACAGCCCGCAGTGTGTCAGAGTGTAGGGTCACACACACACACAGTGCCCCCCCACACAGCCCGCAGTGTGTCAGAGTGTAGGGTCACACACACACACAGTGATCCCCCACACAGCCCGCAGTGTGTCAGAGTGTAGGGTCACACACACACACAGTGATCCCCCACACAGCCCGCAGTGTGTCAGAGTGTAGGGTCACACACACACAGTGATCCCCACACAGCCCGCAGTGTGTCAGAGTGTAGGGTCACACACACACAGTGATCCCCACACAGCCCGCAGTGTGTCAGAGTGTAGGGACCCCCTCACACACACAGTGCCCCCCCCACACAGCCCGCAGTGTGTCAGAGTGTAGGGTCACACACACACAGTGCCCCCCCACACAGCCCGCAGTGTGTCAGAGTGTAGGGTCACACACACACAGTGCCCCCCCCACACAGCCCGCAGTGTGTCAGAGTGTAGGGTCCCCCTCACACACACAGTGCCCCCCCACACAGCCCGCAGTGTGTCAGAGTGTAGGGTCTCCCTCACACACAGTGATCCCCCACACAGCCCGCAGTGTGTCAGAGTGTAGGGTCACACACACAGTGATCCCCCACACAGCCCGCAGTGTGTCAGAGTGTAGGGACCCCCCCCTCACACACACAGTGCCCCCCCACACAGCCCGCAGTGTGTCAGAGTGTAGGGACCCCCCCCTCACACACACAGTGCCCCCCCACACAGCCCGCAGTGTGTCAGAGTGTAGGGTCTCACACACACACACAGTGCCCCCCACACAGCCCGCAGTGTGTCAGATTGTAGGGTCCCCCTCACACACACAGTGATCCCCCACACAGCCCGCAGTGTGTCAGAGTGTAGGGTCACACACACACAGTGATCCCCACACAGCCCGCAGTGTGTCAGAGTGTAGGGTCACACACACAGTGATCCCCACACAGCCCGCAGTGTGTCAGAGTGTAGGGACCCCCTCACACACAGTGCCCCCCCACACAGCCCACAGTGTGTCAGAGTGTAGGGTCCCCCTCACACACACAGTGCCCCCCCACACAGCCCGCAGTGTGTCAGAGTGTAGGGTCCCCCTCACACACACAGTGATCCCCACACAGCCCGCAGTGTGTCAGAGTGTAGGGTCTCACACACACACAGTGCCCCCCCACACAGCCCGCAGTGTGTCAGAGTGTAGGGTCACACACACACACAGTGATCCCCACACAGCCCGCAGTGTGTCAGAGTGTAGGGTCACACACACACAGTGCCCCCCCACACAGCCCGCAGTGTGTCAGAGTGTAGGGTCTCCCTCACACACAGTGATCCCCCACACAGCCCGCAGTGTGTCAGAGTGTAGGGTCACACACACACACAGTGATCCCCACACAGCCCGCAGTGTGTCAGAGTGTAGGGTCACACACACACAGTGCCCCCCCACACAGCCCGCAGTGTGTCAGAGTGTAGGGTCTCCCTCACACACACAGTGATCCCCCACACAGCCCGCAGTGTGTCAGAGTGTAGGGTCTCCCTCACACACACACACAGTGATCCCCACACACAGCCCGCAGTGTGTCAGAGTGTAGGGTCACACACACACACAGTGATCCCCACACAGCCCACAGTGTGTCAGAGTGTAGGGACCCCCTCACACACACAGTGATCCCCACACAGCCCGCAGTGTGTCAGAGTGTAGGGACCCCCTCACACACACAGTGATCCCCACACAGCCCGCAGTGTGTCAGAGTGTAGGGTCTCCCTCACACACACACACAGTGATCCCCACACAGCCCGCAGTGTGTCAGAGTGTAGGGTCTCCCTCACACACAGTGATCCCCCACACAGCCCGCAGTGTGTCAGAGTGTAGGGTCACACACACACAGTGCCCCCCCACACAGCCCGCAGTGTGTCAGAGTGTAGGGTCACACACACACACAGTGCCCCCCCACACAGCCTGCAGTGTGTCAGAGTGTAGGGACCCCCTCACACACACAGTGCCCCCCCACACAGCCCGCAGTGTGTCAGAGTGTAGGGTCACACACACACAGTGATCCCCACACAGCCCGCAGTGTGTCAGAGTGTAGGGTCACACCCACACACAGTGCCCCCCCCACACAGCCCGCAGTGTGTCAGAGTGTAGGGTCTCCCTCACACACACAGTGATCCCCACACAGCCCGCAGTGTGTCAGAGTGTAGGGTCACACACACACAGTGATCCCCACACAGCCCGCAGTGTGTCAGAGTGTAGGGTCACACACACACACAGTGCCCCCCCCACACAGCCCGCAGTGTGTCAGAGTGTAGGGTCACACACACACAGTGCCCCCCCACACAGCCCGCAGTGTGTCAGAGTGTAGGGTCTCCCTCACACACAGTGATCCCAACACAGCCCGCAGTGTGTCAGAGTGTAGGGACCCCCTCACACACAGTGATCCCCACACAGCCCGCAGTGTGTCAGAGTGTAGGGTCTCCCTCACACACACACAGTGCCCCCCCACACAGCCCGCAGTGTGTCAGAGTGTAGGGTCTCCCTCACACACAGTGATCCCCCACACAGCCCGCAGTGTGTCAGAGTGTAGGGTCCCCCTCACACACACAGTGCCCCCCCCACACAGCCCGCAGTGTGTCAGAGTGTAGGGACCCCCTCACACACACAGTGCCCCCCCACACAGCCCGCAGTGTGTCAGAGTGTAGGGACCCCCTCACACACACAGTGCCCCCCCCACACAGCCCGCAGTGTGTCAGAGTGTAGGGTCACACACACACACAGTGCCCCCCCACACAGCCCGCAGTGTGTCAGAGTGTAGGGTCTCCCTCACACACAGTGCCCCCCACACACAGCCCGCAGTGTGTCAGAGTGTAGGGTCTCCCTCACACACACAGTGCCCCCCCCCCACACAGCCCGCAGTGTGTCAGAGTGTAGGGTCTCCCTCACACACACAGTGCCCCCCCCCCACACAGCCCGCAGTGTGTCAGAGTGTAGGGTCTCCCTCACACACACAGTGATCCCCACACAGCCCGCAGTGTGTCAGAGTGTAGGGTCTCCCTCACACACAGTGCCCCCCCCACACAGCCCGCAGTGTGTCAGAGTGTAGGGTCTCCCTCACACACAGTGCCCCCCCCACACAGCCCGCAGTGTGTCAGAGTGTAGGGTCCCCCTCACACACAGTGATCCCCACACAGCCCGCAGTGTGTCAGAGTGTAGGGTCTCCCTCACACACAGTGCCCCCCCCACACAGCCCGCAGTGTGTCAGAGTGTAGGGTCCCCCACACACACAGTGATCCCCCACACAGCCCGCAGTGTGTCAGAGTGTAGGGACCCCCCCACACACAGTGATCCCCACACAGCCCGCAGTGTGTCAGAGTGTAGGGTCTCCCTCACACACACAGTGACCCCCCACACAGCCCGCAGTGTGTCAGAGTGTAGGGTCTCCCTCACACACACAGTGCCCCCCCCACACAGCCCGCAGTGTGTCAGAGTGTAGGGTCCCCCCCTCACACACAGTGCCCCCCCACACAGCCCGCAGTGTGTCAGAGTGTAGGGTCACACACACACACAGTGATCCCCACACAGCCCGCAGTGTGTCAGAGTGTAGGGTCCCCCCCTCACACACAGTGCCCCCCCACACAGCCCGCAGTGTGTCAGAGTGTAGGGTCTCCCCCTCACACACAGTGATCCACACACAGCCCACAGTGTGTCAGAGTGTAGGGTCTCACACACACACAGTGATCCCCACACAGCCCGCAGTGTGTCAGAGTGTAGGGTCTCCCTCGCACACACAGTGATCCCCACACAGCCCGCAGTGTGTCAGAGTGTAGGGTCTCACACACACACAGTGATCCCCACACAGCCCGCAGTGTGTCAGAGTGTAGGGACCCCCTCACACACACAGTGCCCCCACACACAGCCCGCAGTGTGTCAGAGTGTAGGGTCTCCCTCACACATACAGTGCCCCCCCACACAGCCCGCAGTGTGTCAGAGTGTAGGGTCACACACACACACACAGTGATCCCCACACAGCCCGCAGTGTGTCAGAGTGTAGGGACCCCCTCACACACACAGTGCCCCCCCACACAGCCCGCAGTGTGTCAGAGTGTAGGGACCCCCTCACACACAGTGATCCCCACACAGCCCGCAGTGTGTCAGAGTGTAGGGTCCCCCTCACACACAGTGCCCCCCCCACACAGCCCGCAGTGTGTCAGAGTGTAGGGTCTCCCTCACACACACAGTGCCCCCCACACAGCCCGCAGTGTGTCAGAGTGTAGGGTCTCCCTCACACACAGTGATCCCCCACACAGCCCGCAGTGTGTCAGAGTGTAGGGACCCCCTCACACACACAGTGCCCCCCCACACAGCCCGCAGTGTGTCAGAGTGTAGGGACCCCCTCACACACAGTGATCCCCACACAGCCCGCAGTGTGTCAGAGTGTAGGGTCACACACACACAGAGCCCCCCCACACAACCCGCAGTGTGTCAGAGTGTAGGGTCTCCCTCACACACACAGTGCCCCCCCACACAGCCCGCAGTGTGTCAGAGTGTAGGGTCACACACACACACAGTGATCCCCACACAGCCCGCAGTGTGTCAGAGTGGAGGGACCCCCTCACACACACACACAGTGCCCCCCCACACAGCCCGCAGTGTGTCAGAGTGTAGGGTCTCCCTCACACACACAGTGATCCCCACACAGCCCGCAGTGTGTCAGAGTGTAGGGACCCCCTCACACACACAGTGCCCCCCCACACAGCCCGCAGTGTGTCAGAGTGTAGGGTCCCCCTCACACACACAGTGATCCCCACACAGCCCGCAGTGTGTCAGAGTGTAGGGTCACACACACACACAGTGATCACCAAACAGCCCGCAGTGTGTCAGAGTGTAGGGTCACACACACACACAGTGCCCCCCCACACAGCTCGCAGTGTGTCAGAGTGTAGGGTCTCCCTCACACACAGTGATCACCACACAGCCCGCAGTGTGTCAGAGTGTAGGGTCACACACACACACAGTGCCCCCACACACAGCCCGCAGTGTGTCAGAGTGTAGGGTCACACACACACACACAGTGCCCCCCCCACACAGCCCACAGTGTGTCAGAGTGTAGGGTCACACACACACACACCGTGATCCCCACACAGCCCGCAGTGTGTCAGAGTGTAGGGTCACACACACACACACACACAGTGATCCCCACACAGCCCACAGTGTGTCAGAGTGTAGGGTCACACACACACACACAGTGATCCCCACACAGCCCGCAGTGTGTCAGAGTGTAGGGTCACACACACACACACACAGTGATCCCCACACAGCCCACAGTGTGTCAGAGTGTAGGGACCCCCTCACACACAGTGATCCCCACACAGCCCGCAGTGTGTCAGAGTGTAGGGTCTCCCTCACACACAGTGATCCCCACACAGCCCGCAGTGTGTCAGAGTGTAGGGACCCCCTCACACACACAGTGATCCCCACACAGCCCGCAGTGTGTCAGAGTGTAGGGTCTCCCTCACACACAGTGATCCCCCACACAGCCCGCAGTGTGTCAGAGTGTAGGGTCCCCCTCACACACACGGTGATCCCCACACAGCCCGCAGTGTGTCAGAGTGTAGGGACCCCCTCACACACACAGTGATCCCCACACAGCCCGCAGTGTGTCAGAGTGTAGGGTCTCCCTCACACACAGTGATCCCCACACAGCCCGCAGTGTGTCAGAGTGTAGGGTCACACACACACACACAGTGCCCCCCCACACAGCCCGCAGTGTGTCAGAGTGTAGGGTCACACACACACACAGTGCCCCCCGACACAGCCCGCAGTGTGTCAGAGTGTAGGGTCACACACACACAGTGCCCCCCCACACAGCCCGCAGTGTGTCAGAGTGTAGGGTCTCCCTCACACACAGTGATCCCCACACAGCCCGCAGTGTGTCAGAGTGTAGGGTCACACACACACACACAGTGCCCCCCCCACACAGCCCACAGTGTGTCAGAGTGTAGGGTCTCCCTCACACACAGTGCCCCCCCACACAGCCCGCAGTGGGTCAGAGTGTAGGGTCACACACACAGTGATCCCCACACAGCCCGCAGTGTGTCAGAGTGTAGGGTCACACACACACACAGTGATCCCCCCACACAGCCCGCAGTGTGTCAGAGTGTAGGGTCTCCCTCACACACAGTGATCCCCACACAGCCCGCAGTGTGTCAGAGTGTAGGGTCACACACACACACACAGTGCCCCCCGACACAGCCCGCAGTGTGTCAGAGTGTAGGGTCTCCCTCACACACAGTGATCCCCACACAGCCCGCAGTGTGTCAGAGTGTAGGGTCCCCCTCACACACACAGTGATCCCCACACAGCCCGCAGTGTGTCAGAGTGTAGGGTCGCCCTCACACACACAGTGCCCCCCACACAGCCCGCAGTGTGTCAGAGTGTAGGGTCCCCCTCACACACACAGTGCTGCCCCACACAGCCCGCAGTGTGTCAGAGTGTAGGGTCACACACACACACAGTGCCCCCCCACACAGCCCGCAGTGTGTCAGAGTGTAGGGTCACACACACACACACAGTGCCCCCCCCACACAGCCCGCAGTGTGTCAGAGTGTAGGGTCTCCCTCACACACAGTGATCCCCCACACAGCCCACAGTGTGTCAGAGTGTAGGGTCCCCCTCACACACACAGTGATCCCCACACAGCCCGCAGTGTGTCAGAGTGTAGGGTCTCACACACACACAGTGATCCCCACACAGCCCGCAGTGTGTCAGAGTGTAGGGACCCCCCCACACACACAGTGATCCCCACACAGCCCGCAGTGTGTCAGAGTGTAGGGTCACACACACACACAGTGCCCCCCCCACACAGCCCGCAGTGTGTCAGAGTGTAGGGACCCCCCCACACACACAGTGATCCCCACACAGCCCGCAGTGTGTCAGAGTGTAGGGTCTCCCTCACACACACAGTGATCCCCACACAGCCCGCAGTGTGTCAGAGTGTAGGGTCTCACACACACACAGTGATCCCCACACAGCCCGCAGTGTGTCAGAGTGTAGGGACCCCCTCACACACAGTGCCCCCCCCACACACAGCCCGCAGTGTGTCAGAGTGTAGGGTCTCCCTCACACACACAGTGCCCCCCCCACACAGCCCGCAGTGTGTCAGAGTGTAGGGTCACACACACACAGTGCCCCCCCACACAGCCCGCAGTGTGTCAGAGTGTAGGGACCCCCTCACACACACAGTGATCCCCACACAGCCCGCAGTGTGTCAGAGTGTAGGGTCACACACACACACAGTGCCCCCCCCACACAGCCCGCAGTGTGTCAGAGTGTAGGGTCACACACACACACACAGTGATCCCCACACAGCCCGCAGTGTGTCAGAGTGTAGGGACCCCCTCACACACACAGTGCCCCCCCACACAGCCCGCAGTGTGTCAGAGTGTAGGGACCCCCTCACACACAGTGATCCCCACACAGCCCGCAGTGTGTCAGAGTGTAGGGTCACACACACACAGAGCCCCCCCACACAGCCCGCAGTGTGTCAGAGTGTAGGGACCCCCTCACACACAGTGATCCCCACACAGCCCGCAGTGTGTCAGAGTGTAGGGACCCCCTCACACACAGTGATCCCCACACAGCCCGCAGTGTGTCAGAGTGTAGGGTCTCCCTCACACACACAGTGCCCCCCCACACAGCCCGCAGTGTGTCAGAGTGTAGGGACCCCCTCACACACACAGTGCCCCCCACACAGCCCGCAGTGTGTCAGAGTGTAGGGTCACACACACACACAGTGATCCCCACACAGCCCACAGTGTGTCAGAGTGTAGGGTCACACACACACAGTGCCCCCCCACACAGCCCGCAGTGTGTCAGAGTGTAGGGTCTCACACACACACAGTGCCCCCCCACACAGCCCGCAGTGTGTCAGAGTGTAGGGTCCCCCTCACACACACAGTGATCCCCACACAGCCCGCAGTGTGTCAGAGTGTAGGGTCACACACACACACAGTGATCACCAAACAGCCCGCAGTGTGTCAGAGTGTAGGGTCACACACACACACAGTGCCCCCCCACACAGCCCGCAGTGTGTCAGAGTGTAGGGTCACACACACACACAGTGCCCCCCCACACAGCCCGCAGTGTGTCAGAGTGTAGGGTCACCCTCACACACACAGTGATCCCCACACAGCCCGCAGTGTGTCAGAGTGTAGGGTCTCCCTCACACACACAGTGATCCCCACACAGCCCGCAGTGTGTCAGAGTGTAGGGTCTCCCTCACACACACAGTGCCCCCCCACACAGCCCGCAGTGTGTCAGAGTGTAGGGTCACACACACACACAGTGCCCCCCCACACAGCCCGCAGTGTGTCAGAGTGTAGGGTCACACACACACACAGTGCCCCCCCACACAGCCCGCAGTGTGTCAGAGTGTAGGGTCTCCCTCACACACACAGTGATCCCCCACACAGCCCGCAGTGTGTCAGAGTGTAGGGTCACACACACACACACAGTGATCCCCACACAGCCCGCAGTGTGTCAGAGTGTAGGGTCACACACACACACAGTGATCCCCACACAGCCCACAGTGTGTCAGAGTGTAGGGACCCCCTCACACACACAGTGCCCCCCCACACAGCCCGCAGTGTGTCAGAGTGTAGGGACCCCCTCACACACACAGTGATCCCCACACAGCCCGCAGTGTGTCAGAGTGTAGGGACCCCCTCACACACAAACAGTGCCCCCCCCACACAGCCCACAGTGTGTCAGAGTGTAGGGACCCCCTCACACACACAGTGATCCCCACACAGCCCGCAGTGTGTCAGAGTGTAGGGTCTCCCTCACACACAGTGATCCCCACACAGCCCGCAGTGTGTCAGAGTGTAGGGACCCCCTCACACACACAGTGATCCCCACACAGCCCGCAGTGTGTCAGAGTGTAGGGACCCCCTCACACACACAGTGATCCCCACACAGCCCGCAGTGTGTCAGAGTGTAGGGTCTCCCTCACACACAGTGATCCCCCACACAGCCCGCAGTGTGTCAGAGTGTAGGGTCACACACACACAGTGCCCCCCCACACAGCCCGCAGTGTGTCAGAGTGTAGGGTCTCCCTCACACACACAGTGATCCCCACACAGCCCGCAGTGTGTCAGAGTGTAGGGTCTCCCTCACACACACACAGTGCCCCCCCACACAGCCCGCAGTGTGTCAGAGTGTAGGGTCTCCCTCACACACAGTGATCCCCACACAGCCCGCAGTGTGTCAGAGCGTAGGGTCACACACACACACAGTGCCCCCCCACACAGCCCGCAGTGTGTCAGAGTGTAGGGTCACACACACACACAGTGCCCCCCCACACAGCCTGCAGTGTGTCAGAGTGTAGGGACCCCCTCACACACACAGTGCCCCCCCACACAGCCCGCAGTGTGTCAGAGTGTAGGGTCACACACACACAGTGATCCCCACACAGCCCGCAGTGTGTCAGAGTGTAGGGTCACACCCACACACAGTGCCCCCCCCACACAGCCCGCAGTGTGTCAGAGTGTAGGGTCTCCCTCACACACACAGTGATCCCCACACAGCCCGCAGTGTGTCAGAGTGTAGGGTCACACACACACAGTGATCCCCACACAGCCCGCAGTGTGTCAGAGTGTAGGGACCCCCCCACACACACAGTGCCCCCCACACAGCCCGCAGTGTGTCAGAGTGTAGGGTCACACACACACACAGTGCCCCCCCCACACAGCCCGCAGTGTGTCAGAGTGTAGGGTCACACACACACAGTGCCCCCCCACACAGCCCGCAGTGTGTCAGAGTGTAGGGTCTCCCTCACACACAGTGATCCCAACACAGCCCGCAGTGTGTCAGAGTGTAGGGACCCCCTCACACACAGTGATCCCCACACAGCCCGCAGTGTGTCAGAGTGTAGGGTCTCCCTCACACACAGTGATCCCCCACACAGCCCGCAGTGTGTCAGAGTGTAGGGTCCCCCTCACACACACAGTGCCCCCCCCACACAGCCCGCAGTGTGTCAGAGTGTAGGGACCCCCTCACACACACAGTGCCCCCCCACACAGCCCGCAGTGTGTCAGAGTGTAGGGACCCCCTCACACACACAGTGCCCCCCCCACACAGCCCGCAGTGTGTCAGAGTGTAGGGTCACACACACACACAGTGCCCCCCCACACAGCCCGCAGTGTGTCAGAGTGTAGGGTCCCCCTCACACACACAGTGATCCCAACACAGCCCGCAGTGTGTCAGAGTGTAGGGTCTCCCTCACACACAGTGCCCCCCACACACAGCCCGCAGTGTGTCAGAGTGTAGGGTCCCCCTCACACACACAGTGATCCCAACACAGCCCGCAGTGTGTCAGAGTGTAGGGTCCCCCTCACACACAGTGATCCCCACACAGCCCGCAGTGTGTCAGAGTGTAGGGTCTCCCTCACACACAGTGATCCCCCACACAGCCCGCAGTGTGTCAGAGTGTAGGGTCTCCCCCTCACACACAGTGATCCACACACAGCCCACAGTGTGTCAGAGTGTAGGGTCTCACACACACACAGTGATCCCCACACAGCCCGCAGTGTGTCAGAGTGTAGGGTCTCCCTCGCACACACAGTGATCCCCACACAGCCCGCAGTGTGTCAGAGTGTAGGGTCTCACACACACACAGTGATCCCCACACAGCCCGCAGTGTGTCAGAGTGTAGGGACCCCCTCACACACACAGTGCCCCCACACACAGCCCGCAGTGTGTCAGAGTGTAGGGTCTCCCTCACACATACAGTGCCCCCCCACACAGCCCGCAGTGTGTCAGAGTGTAGGGTCACACACACACACACAGTGATCCCCACACAGCCCGCAGTGTGTCAGAGTGTAGGGACCCCCTCACACACACAGTGCCCCCCCACACAGCCCGCAGTGTGTCAGAGTGTAGGGACCCCCTCACACACAGTGATCCCCACACAGCCCGCAGTGTGTCAGAGTGTAGGGTCCCCCTCACACACACAGTGATCCCCCACACAGCCCGCAGTGTGTCAGAGTGTAGGGACCCCCTCACACACACAGTGCCCCCCCACACAGCCCGCAGTGTGTCAGAGTGTAGGGACCCCCTCACACACAGTGATCCCCCACACAGCCCGCAGTGTGTCAGAGTGTAGGGTCACACACACACAGTGCCCCCCCACACAGCCCGCAGTGTGTCAGAGTGTAGGGACCCCCTCACACACACAGTGCCCCCCACACAGCCCGCAGTGTGTCAGAGTGTAGGGTCACACACACACACAGTGATCCCCACACAGCCCGCAGTGTGTCAGAGTGGAGGGACCCCCTCACACACACACACAGTGCCCCCCCACACAGCCCGCAGTGTGTCAGAGTGTAGGGTCTCCCTCACACACACAGTGATCCCCACACAGCCCGCAGTGTGTCAGAGTGTAGGGACCCCCTCACACACACAGTGCCCCCCCACACAGCCCGCAGTGTGTCAGAGTGTAGGGTCCCCCTCACACACACAGTGATCCCCACACAGCCCGCAGTGTGTCAGAGTGTAGGGTCACACACACACACAGTGATCACCAAACAGCCCGCAGTGTGTCAGAGTGTAGGGTCACACACACACACAGTGCCCCCCCACACAGCCCGCAGTGTGTCAGAGTGTAGGGTCACACACACACACACAGTGCCCCCCCCACACAGCCCACAGTGTGTCAGAGTGTAGGGTCACACACACACACACCGTGATCCCCACACAGCCCACAGTGTGTCAGAGTGTAGGGTCACACACACACACACACAGTGATCCCCACACAGCCCACAGTGTGTCAGAGTGTAGGGACCCCCTCACACACAGTGATCCCCACACAGCCCGCAGTGTGTCAGAGTGTAGGGTCTCCCTCACACACAGTGATCCCCACACAGCCCGCAGTGTGTCAGAGTGTAGGGACCCCCCCACACACAGTGATCCCCACACAGCCCGCAGTGTGTCAGAGTGTAGGGTCTCCCTCACACACACAGTGCCCCCCCACACAGCCCGCAGTGTGTCAGAGTGTAGGGTCACACACACACACACAGTGCCCCCCCACACAGCCCGCAGTGTGTCAGAGTGTAGGGTCACACACACACACAGTGCCCCCCGACACAGCCCGCAGTGTGTCAGAGTGTAGGGTCTCCCTCACACACAGTGATCCCCACACAGCCCGCAGTGTGTCAGAGTGTAGGGTCACACACACAGTGATCCCCACACAGCCCGCAGTGTGTCAGAGTGTAGGGTCACACACACACACAGTGATCCCCCCACACAGCCCGCAGTGTGTCAGAGTGTAGGGTCTCCCTCACACACAGTGATCCCCACACAGCCCGCAGTGTGTCAGAGTGTAGGGTCACACACACACACACAGTGCCCCCCGACACAGCCCGCAGTGTGTCAGAGTGTAGGGTCTCCCTCACACACAGTGATCCCCACACAGCCCGCAGTGTGTCAGAGTGTAGGGTCACACACACAGTGATCCCCACACAGCCCGCAGTGTGTCAGAGTGTAGGGTCACACACACACACATTGATCCCCACACAGCCCGCAGTGTGTCAGAGTGTAGGGTCCCCCTCACACACACAGTGATCCCCACACAGCCCGCAGTGTGTCAGAGTGTAGGGTCGCCCTCACACACACAGTGCCCCCCACACAGCCCGCAGTGTGTCAGAGTGTAGGGTCCCCCTCACACACACAGTGCTGCCCCACACAGCCCGCAGTGTGTCAGAGTGTAGGGTCACACACACACACAGTGCCCCCCCACACAGCCCGCAGTGTGTCAGAGTGTAGGGTCACACACACACACACAGTGCCCCCCCCACACAGCCCGCAGTGTGTCAGAGTGTAGGGTCTCCCTCACACACAGTGATCCCCCACACAGCCCACAGTGTGTCAGAGTGTAGGGTCTCACACACACACAGTGATCCCCACACAGCCCGCAGTGTGTCAGAGTGTAGGGACCCCCTCACACACACAGTGATCCCCACACAGCCCGCAGTGTGTCAGAGTGTAGGGTCCCCCTCACACACACAGTGATCCCCACACAGCCCGCAGTGTGTCAGAGTGTAGGGTCACACACACACAGTGATCCCCACACAGCCCACAGTGTGTCAGAGTGTAGGGTCCCCCTCACACACACAGTGCCCCCCCACACAGCCCACAGTGTGTCAGAGTGTAGGGTCCCCCTCACACACACAGTGATCCCTACACAGCCCGCAGTGTGTCAGAGGGTAGGGTCTCCCTCACACACAGTGATCCCCACACAGCCCACAGTGTGTCAGAGTGTAGGGACCCCCCCACACACACAGTGCCCCCCCACACAGCCCGCAGTGTGTCAGAGTGTAGGGTCACACACACACACAGTGATCCCCACACAGCCCGCAGTGTGTCAGAGTGTAGGGTCACACACACACAGTGATCCCCCACACAGCCCGCAGTGTGTCAGAGTGTAGGGTCACACACACACACAGTGATCCCAACACAGCCCGCAGTGTGTCAGAGTGTAGGGACCCCCTCACACACAGTGATCCCCCACACAGCCCGCAGTGTGTCAGAGTGTAGGGTCCCCCTCACACACACGGTGATCCCCACACAGCCCGCAGTGTGTCAGAGTGTAGGGACCCCCTCACACACAGTGATCCCCCACACAGCCCGCAGTGTGTCAGAGTGTAGGGTCCCCCTCACACACACGGTGATCCCCACACAGCCCGCAGTGTGTCAGAGTGTAGGGTCTCCCTCACACACACGGTGATCCCCACACAGCCCGCAGTGTGTCAGAGTGTAGGGTCTCCCTCACACACACAGTGCCCCCCCACACAGCCCGCAGTGTGTCAGAGTGTAGGGTCCCCCTCACACACACAGTGATCCCCACACAGCCCGCAGTGTGTCAGAGTGTAGGGTCTCCCTCACACACACAGTGCCCCCCCAAACAGCCCGCAGTGTGTCAGAGTGTAGGGTCTCCCCCTCACACACAGTGATCCCCACACAGCCCGCAGTGTGTCAGAGTGTAGGGTCTCCCCCTCACACACAGTGATCCCCCACACAGCCCGCAGTGTGTCAGAGTGTAGGGTCACACACACACAGAGCCCCCCCACACAGCCCGCAGTGTGTCAGAGTGTAGGGTCTCCCTCACACACACAGTGCCCCCCCAAACAGCCCGCAGTGTGTCAGAGTGTAGGGTCTCCCCCTCACACACAGTGATCCCCACACAGCCCGCAGTGTGTCAGAGTGTAGGGTCTCCCTCACACACACAGTGATCCCCACACAGCCCGCAGTGTGTCAGAGTGTAGGGTCTCACACACACACAGTGATCCCCACACAGCCCGCAGTGTGTCAGAGTGTAGGGACCCCCTCACACACAGTGCCCCCCCCACACACAGCCCGCAGTGTGTCAGAGTGTAGGGTCTCCCTCACACACACAGTGCCCCCCCCACACAGCCCGCAGTGTGTCAGAGTGTAGGGTCACACACACACAGTGCCCCCCCACACAGCCCGCAGTGTGTCAGAGTGTAGGGACCCCCTCACACACACAGTGATCCCCACACAGCCCGCAGTGTGTCAGAGTGTAGGGTCACACACACACACAGTGCCCCCCCCACACAGCCCGCAGTGTGTCAGAGTGTAGGGTCACACACACACACACAGTGATCCCCACACAGCCCGCAGTGTGTCAGAGTGTAGGGACCCCCTCACACACACAGTGCCCCCCCACACAGCCCGCAGTGTGTCAGAGTGTAGGGACCCCCTCACACACAGTGATCCCCACACAGCCCGCAGTGTGTCAGAGTGTAGGGTCACACACACACAGAGCCCCCCCACACAGCCCGCAGTGTGTCAGAGTGTAGGGTCTCCCTCACACACACAGTGCCCCCCCACACAGCCCGCAGTGTGTCAGAGTGTAGGGACCCCCTCACACACACAGTGCCCCCCACACAGCCCGCAGTGTGTCAGAGTGTAGGGTCACACACACACACAGTGATCCCCACACAGCCCACAGTGTGTCAGAGTGTAGGGTCTCACACACACACAGTGCCCCCCCACACAGCCCGCAGTGTGTCAGAGTGTAGGGTCACACACACACACACAGTGCCCCCCCCACACAGCCCGCAGTGTGTCAGAGTGTAGGGTCCCCCTCACACACACAGTGATCCCCACACAGCCCGCAGTGTGTCAGAGTGTAGGGTCACACACACACACAGTGATCACCAAACAGCCCGCAGTGTGTCAGAGTGTAGGGTCTCACACACACACACAGTGATCCCCACACAGCCCGCAGTGTGTCAGAGTGTAGGGTCTCCCTCACACACACAGTGCCCCCCCACACAGCCCGCAGTGTGTCAGAGTGTAGGGTCACACACACACACAGTGCCCCCCCACACAGCCCGCAGTGTGTCAGAGTGTAGGGTCACACACACACACAGTGCCCCCCCACACAGCCCGCAGTGTGTCAGAGTGTAGGGTCCCCCTCACACACACAGTGATCCCCACACAGCCCGCAGTGTGTCAGAGTGTAGGGTCTCCCCCTCACACACAGTGATCACCACACAGCCCGCAGTGTGTCAGAGTGTAGGGTCACACACACACACAGTGATCCCTCACACAGCCCGCAGTGTGTCAGAGTGTAGGGTCTCCCTCACACACACAGTGCCCCCCCACACAGCCCGCAGTGTGTCAGAGTGTAGGGTCTCCCTCACACACAGTGATCCCCACACAGCCCGCAGTGTGTCAGAGTGTAGGGTCTCCCTCACACACAGTGATCACCACACAGCCCGCAGTGTGTCAGAGTGTAGGGTCACACACACACACACACAGTGCCCCCCCCACACAGCCCACAGTGTGTCAGAGTGTAGGGTCACACACACACACACAGTGATCCCCACACAGCCCGCAGTGTGTCAGAGTGTAGGGTCACACACACACACACACAGTGATCCCCACACAGCCCACAGTGTGTCAGAGTGTAGGGTCACACACACACACACACAGTGATCCCCACACAGCCCGCAGTGTGTCAGAGTGTAGGGTCACACACACACACAGTGATCCCCACACAGCCCGCAGTGTGTCAGAGTGTAGGGTCTCCCTCACACACAGTGATCCCCACACAGCCCGCAGTGTGTCAGAGTGTAGGGTCACACACACACACAGTGATCCCCACACAGCCCGCAGTGTGTCAGAGTGTAGGGTCCCCCTCACACACAGTGATCCCCACACAGCCCGCAGTGTGTCAGAGTGTAGGGTCTCCCTCACACACAGTGATCACCACACAGCCCGCAGTGTGTCAGAGTGTAGGGTCACACACACACACACACAGTGCCCCCCCCACACAGCCCACAGTGTGTCAGAGTGTAGGGTCACACACACACACACAGTGATCCCCACACAGCCCGCAGTGTGTCAGAGTGTAGGGTCACACACACACACACACAGTGATCCCCACACAGCCCACAGTGTGTCAGAGTGTAGGGTCACACACACACACACACAGTGATCCCCACACAGCCCGCAGTGTGTCAGAGTGTAGGGTCACACACACACACAGTGATCCCCACACAGCCCGCAGTGTGTCAGAGTGTAGGGTCTCCCTCACACACAGTGATCCCCACACAGCCCGCAGTGTGTCAGAGTGTAGGGTCACACACACACACACAGTGCCCCCCCACACAGCCCGCAGTGTGTCAGAGTGTAGGGTCACACACACACACAGTGCCCCCCGACACAGCCCGCAGTGTGTCAGAGTGTAGGGTCTCCCTCACACACAGTGATCCCCACACAGCCCGCAGTGTGTCAGAGTGTAGGGTCACACACACAGTGATCCCCACACAGCCCGCAGTGTGTCAGAGTGTAGGGTCACACACACACACAGTGCCCCCCGACACAGCCCGCAGTGTGTCAGAGTGTAGGGTCTCCCTCACACACAGTGATCCCCACACAGCCCGCAGTGTGTCAGAGTGTAGGGTCACACACACAGTGCCCCCCCACACAGCCCGCAGTGTGTCAGAGTGTAGGGTCACACACACACACAGTGATCCCCACACAGCCCGCAGTGTGTCAGAGTGTAGGGTCCCCCTCACACACACAGTGATCCCCACACAGCCCGCAGTGTGTCAGAGTGTAGGGTCGCCCTCACACACACAGTGCCCCCCACACAGCCCGCAGTGTGTCAGAGTGTAGGGTCCCCCTCACACACACAGTGCTGCCCCACACAGCCCGCAGTGTGTCAGAGTGTAGGGTCACACACACACACAGTGCCCCCCCACACAGCCCGCAGTGTGTCAGAGTGTAGGGTCACACACACACACAGTGCCCCCCCCACACAGCCCGCAGTGTGTCAGAGTGTAGGGTCCCCCTCACACACACAGTGATCCCCACACAGCCCGCAGTGTGTCAGAGTGTAGGGTCTCCCTCACACACAGTGATCCCCCACACAGCCCACAGTGTGTCAGAGTGTAGGGTCTCACACACACACAGTGATCCCCACACAGCCCGCAGTGTGTCAGAGTGTAGGGACCCCCTCACATACACAGTGATCCCCACACAGCCCGCAGTGTGTCAGAGTGTAGGGTCCCCCTCACACACACAGTGATCCCCACACAGCCCGCAGTGTGTCAGAGTGTAGGGACCCCCTCACACACAGACAGTGATCCCCACACAGCCCACAGTGTGTCAGAGTGTAGGGTCCCCCTCACACACACAGTGATCCCCACACAGCCCGCAGTGTGTCAGAGTGTAGGGACCCCCTCACACACACAGTGATCCCCACACAGCCCGCAGTGTGTCAGAGTGTAGGGTCACACACACACAGTGATCCCCACACAGCCCGCAGTGTGTCAGAGTGTAGGGTCTCCCTCACACACACAGTGATCCCCACACAGCCCACAGTGTGTCAGAGTGTAGGGTCTCCCTCACACACACAGTGCCCCCCCCACACAGCCCGCAGTGTGTCAGAGTGTAGGGTCACACACACACAGTGATCCCCCACACAGCCCGCAGTGTGTCAGAGTGTAGGGTCACACACACACACAGTGCCCCCCCCACACAGCCCGCAGTGTGTCAGAGTGTAGGGTCACACACACACACAGTGATCCCAACACAGCCCGCAGTGTGTCAGAGTGTAGGGACCCCCTCACACACAGTGATCCCCACACAGCCCGCAGTGTGTCAGAGTGTAGGGTCTCCCTCACACACACGGTGATCCCCACACAGCCCGCAGTGTGTCAGAGTGTAGGGTCTCCCTCACACACACAGTGCCCCCCCACACAGCCCGCAGTGTGTCAGAGTGTAGGGTCCCCCTCACACACACAGTGATCCCCACACAGCCCGCAGTGTGTCAGAGTGTAGGGTCTCCCCCTCACACACAGTGATCCCCCACACAGCCCGCAGTGTGTCAGAGTGTAGGGTCACACACACACACACAGTGCCCCCCCCACACAGCCCGCAGTGTGTCAGAGTGTAGGGTCCCCCTCACACACACAGTGATCCCCACACAGCCCGCAGTGTGTCAGAGTGTAGGGTCTCCCCCTCACACACAGTGATCCCCCACACAGCCCGCAGTGTGTCAGAGTGTAGGGTCCCCCTCACACACACAGTGCCCCCCCACACAGCCCGCAGTGTGTCAGAGTGTAGGGACCCCCTCACACACAGTGATCCCCACACAGCCCGCAGTGTGTCAGAGTGTAGGGACCCCCTCACACACACAGTGATCCCCACACAGCCCACAGTGTGTCAGAGTGTAGGGTCACACACACACAGAGCCCCCCCACACAGCCCGCAGTGTGTCAGAGTGTAGGGTCTCCCTCACACACACAGTGACCCCCCACACAGCCCGCAGTGTGTCAGAGTGTAGGGTCCCCCTCACACACAGTGATCCCCACACAGCCCGCAGTGTGTCAGAGTGTAGGGACCCCCTCACACACAGTGATCCCCACACAGCCCGCAGTGTGTCAGAGTGTAGGGTCTCCCTCACACACAGTGATCCCCACACAGCCCGCAGTGTGTCAGAGTGTAGGGTCACACACACAGTGCCCCCCCACACAGCCCGCAGTGTGTCAGAGTGTAGGGTCACACACACACACAGTGCCCCCCCACACAGCCCGCAGTGTGTCAGAGTGTAGGGTCTCACACACACACAGTGATCCCCACACAGCCCGCAGTGTGTCAGAGTGTAGGGACCCCCTCACACACAGTGCCCCCCCCACACACAGCCCGCAGTGTGTCAGAGTGTAGGGTCTCCCTCACACACACAGTGCCCCCCCACACAGCCCGCAGTGTGTCAGAGTGTAGGGACCCCCTCACACACAGTGATCCCCACACAGCCCGCAGTGTGTCAGAGTGTAGGGACCCCCTCACAGACACAGTGCCCCCCCACACAGCCCGCAGTGTGTCAGAGTGTAGGGACCCCCTCACACACAGTGATCCCCACACAGCCCGCAGTGTGTCAGAGTGTAGGGTCACACACACACAGAGCCCCCCCACACAGCCCGCAGTGTGTCAGAGTGTAGGGTCTCCCTCACACACACAGTGCCCCCCCACACAGCCCGCAGTGTGTCAGAGTGTAGGGACCCCCTCACACACACAGTGCCCCCCACACAGCCCGCAGTGTGTCAGAGTGTAGGGTCACACACACACACAGTGATCCCCACACAGCCCGCAGTGTGTCAGAGTGGAGGGACCCCCTCACACACACACACAGTGCCCCCCCACACAGCCCGCAGTGTGTCAGAGTGTAGGGTCCCCCTCACACACACAGTGATCCCCACACAGCCCGCAGTGTGTCAGAGTGTAGGGTCACACACACACAGTGCCCCCCCACACAGCCCGCAGTGTGTCAGAGTGTAGGGTCACACACACACACAGTGATCACCAAACAGCCCGCAGTGTGTCAGAGTGTAGGGTCACACACACACAGTGATCCCCACACAGCCCGCAGTGTGTCAGAGTGTAGGGTCACACACACACACAGTGCCCCCCCACACAGCCCGCAGTGTGTCAGAGTGTAGGGTCCCCCTCACACACACAGTGATCCCCACACAGCCCGCAGTGTGTCAGAGTGTAGGGTCACACACACACACAGTGATCACCAAACAGCCCGCAGTGTGTCAGAGTGTAGGGTCTCCCTCACACACAGTGATCACCACACAGCCCGCAGTGTGTCAGAGTGTAGGGTCACACACACACACACACAGTGCCCCCCCCACACAGCCCACAGTGTGTCAGAGTGTAGGGTCACACACACACACACAGTGATCCCCACACAGCCCGCAGTGTGTCAGAGTGTAGGGTCACACACACACACACACAGTGATCCCCACACAGCCCACAGTGTGTCAGAGTGTAGGGTCACACACACACACACACAGTGATCCCCACACAGCCCGCAGTGTGTCAGAGTGTAGGGTCACACACACACACAGTGATCCCCACACAGCCCGCAGTGTGTCAGAGTGTAGGGTCTCCCTCACACACAGTGATCCCCACACAGCCCGCAGTTTGTCAGAGTGTAGGGTCACACACACACACACAGTGCCCCCCCACACAGCCCGCAGTGTGTCAGAGTGTAGGGTCACACACACACACAGTGCCCCCCGACACAGCCCGCAGTGTGTCAGAGTGTAGGGTCTCCCTCACACACAGTGATCCCCACACAGCCCGCAGTGTGTCAGAGTGTAGGGTCACACACACAGTGATCCCCACACAGCCCGCAGTGTGTCAGAGTGTAGGGTCACACACACACACAGTGATCCCCACACAGCCCGCAGTGTGTCAGAGTGTAGGGTCCCCCTCACACACACAGTGATCCCCACACAGCCCGCAGTGTGTCAGAGTGTAGGGTCGCCCTCACACACACAGTGCCCCCCACACAGCCCGCAGTGTGTCAGAGTGTAGGGTCCCCCTCACACACACAGTGCTGCCCCACACAGCCCGCAGTGTGTCAGAGTGTAGGGTCACACACACACACAGTGCCCCCCCACACAGCCCGCAGTGTGTCAGAGTGTAGGGTCACACACACACACAGTGCCCCCCCCACACAGCCCGCAGTGTGTCAGAGTGTAGGGTCCCCCTCACACACACAGTGATCCCCACACAGCCCGCAGTGTGTCAGAGTGTAGGGTCTCCCTCACACACAGTGATCCCCCACACAGCCCGCAGTGTGTCAGAGTGTAGGGTCACACACACACAGTGATCCCCACACAGCCCGCAGTGTGTCAGAGTGTAGGGTCTCACACACACACAGTGATCCCCACACAGCCCGCAGTGTGTCAGAGTGTAGGGACCCCCTCACATACACAGTGATCCCCACACAGCCCGCAGTGTGTCAGAGTGTAGGGTCCCCCTCACACACACAGTGATCCCCACACAGCCCGCAGTGTGTCAGAGTGTAGGGTCACACACACACAGTGATCCCCACACAGCCCACAGTGTGTCAGAGTGTAGGGTCCCCCTCACACACACAGTGCCCCCCCACACAGCCCACAGTGTGTCAGAGTGTAGGGTCACACACACACACAGTGATCCCCACACAGCCCGCAGTGTGTCAGAGGGTAGGGTCTCCCTCACACACAGTGATCCCCACACAGCCCACAGTGTGTCAGAGTGTAGGGACCCCCTCACACACACAGTGATCCCCACACAGCCCACAGTGTGTCAGAGTGTAGGGACCCCCTCACACACACAGTGCCCCCCCACACAGCCCGCAGTGCGTCAGAGTGTAGGGTCTCCCTCACACACAGTGCCCCCCCCCCACACAGCCCGCAGTGTGTCAGAGTGTAGGGTCCCCCTCACACACACAGTGATCCCCACACAGCCCACAGTGTGTCAGAGTGTAGGGTCTCCCTCACACACACAGTGATCCCCACACAGCCCACAGTGTGTCAGAGTGTAGGGTCTCCCTCACACACACAGTGCCCCCCCCACACAGCCCGCAGTGTGTCAGAGTGTAGGGTCTCCCTCACACACACAGTGATCCCCACACAGCCCACAGTGTGTCAGAGTGTAGGGTCTCCCTCACACACACAGTGCCCCCCCCACACAGCCCGCAGTGTGTCAGAGTGTAGGGTCACACACACACTCAGTGCCCCCCCCCACACAGCCCGCAGTGTGTCAGAGTGTAGGGTCTCCCTCACACACACAGTGCCCCCCCCACACAGCCCGCAGTGTGTCAGAGTGTAGGGTCACACACACACTCAGTGCCCCCCCCCACACAGCCCGCAGTGTGTCAGAGTGTAGGGTCTCCCTCACACACACAGTGCCCCCCCCACACAGCCCACAGTGTGTCAGAGTGTAGGGACCCCCCCTCACACACACAGTGATCCCCACACAGCCCGCAGTGTGTCAGAGTGTAGGGTCACACACACACACAGTGCCCCCCCCACACAGCCCACAGTGTGTCAGAGTGTAGGGTCCCCCTCACACACACAGTGCCCCCCCACACAGCCCGCAGTGTGTCAGAGTGTAGGGTCCCCCTCACACACACACAGTGATCCCCACACAGCCCACAGTGTGTCAGAGTGTAGGGTCCCCCTCACACACACAGTGATCCCCACACAGCCCACAGTGTGTCAGAGTGTAGGGACCCCCCCACACACACAGTGATCCCCACACAGCCCGCAGTGTGTCAGAGTGTAGGGTCACACACACACACAGTGCCCCCCCACACAGCCCGCAGTGTGTCAGAGTGTAGGGACCCCCCCCACACACACAGTGCCCCCCCACACAGCCCACAGTGTGTCAGAGTGTAGGGTCCCCCTCACACACAGTGATCCCCACACAGCCCGCAGTGTGTCAGAGTGTAGGGTCCCCCTCACACACAGTGATCCCCACACAGCCCGCAGTGTGTCAGAGTGTAGGGACCCCCCCACACACACAGTGATCCCCACACAGCCCGCAGTGTGTCAGAGTGTAGGGTCTCCCTCACACACACAGTGCCCCCCCCACACAGCCCGCAGTGTGTCAGAGTGTCGGGTCACACACACACTCAGTGCCCCCCCCACACAGCCCACAGTGTGTCAGAGTGTAGGGTCTCCCTCACACACACAGTGATCCCCCACACAGCCCGCAGTGTGTCAGAGTGTAGGGTCACACACACACACAGTGTCCCCCACACAGCCCGCAGTGTGTCAGAGTGTAGGGACCCCCTCACACACACAGTGCCCCCCCCACACAGCCCGCAGTGTGTCAGAGTGTAGGGTCCCCCTCACACACACAGTGATCCCCACACAGCCCACAGTGTGTCAGAGTGTAGGGTCTCCCTCACACACACACAGTGATCCCCACACAGCCCGCAGTGTGTCAGAGTGTAGGGTCACACACACACACACAGTGCCCCCCACACAGCCCACAGTGTGTCAGAGTGTAGGGACCCCCTCACACACAGTGCCCCCCCACACAGCCCGCAGTGTGTCAGAGTGTAGGGTCACACACACACACACAGTGCCCCCCACACAGCCCGCAGTGTGTCAGAGTGTAGGGTCACACACACACACAGTGATCCCCACACAGCCCACAGTGTGTCAGAGTGTAGTGTCACACACACACACAGTGATCCCCACACAGCCCACAGTGTGTCAGAGTGTAGGGTCACACACACACAGTGCCCCCCCACACAGCCCGCAGTGTGTCAGAGTGTAGGGTCACACACACACACAGTGATCCCCACACAGCCCGCAGTGTGTCAGAGTGTAGGGTCACACACACACAGTGATCCCCACACAGCCCGCAGTGTGTCAGAGTGTAGGGTCACACACACACACAGTGCCCCCCCCACACAGCCCGCAGTGTGTCAGAGTGTAGGGTCACACACACACACAGTGCCCCCCCACACAGCCCACAGTGTGTCAGAGTGTAGGGTCACACACACACAGTGATCCCCACACACAGCCCGCAGTGTGTCAGAGTGTAGGGTCGCCCTCACACAGAGTGATCCCCACACAGCCCGCAGTGTGTCAGAGTGTAGGGTCACACACACACACAGTGATCCCCCACACAGCCCGCAGTGTGTCAGAGTGTAGGGTCTCCCTCACACACACAGTGCCCCCCCACACAGCCCGCAGTGTGTCAGAGTGTAGGGTCTCCCTCACACACACAGTGCCCCCCACACAGCCCACAGTGTGTCAGAGTGTAGGGTCCCCCTCACACACACAGTGATCCCCACACAGCCCGCAGTGTGTCAGAGTGTAGGGACCCCCTCACACACAGTGCCCCCCCACACAGCCCGCAGTGTGTCAGAGTGTAGGGTCACACACACACAGTGCCCCCCCACACAGCCCGCAGTGTGTCAGAGTGTAGGGTCACACACACACACAGTGCCCCCCCACACAGCCCGCAGTGTGTCAGAGTGTAGGGTCTCCCTCACACACAGTGCCCCCCCACACAGCCCGCAGTGTGTCAGAGTGTAGGGTCACACACACACACAGTGATCCCCACACAGCCCGCAGTGTGTCAGAGTGTAGGGTCTCCCTCACACACAGTGATCCCCCACACAGCCCGCAGTGTGTCAGAGTGTAGGGACCCCCCCCTCACACACAGTGATCCCCACACAGCCCGCAGTGTGTCAGAGTGTAGGGTCTCCCTCACACACACACACAGTGATCCCCACACAGCCCGCAGTGTGTCAGAGTGTAGGGTCTCCCTCACACACACACACAGTGCCCCCCCACACAGCCCGCAGTGTGTCAGAGTGTAGGGACCCCCTCACACACAGTGCCCCCCCACACAGCCCGCAGTGTGTCAGAGTGTAGGGACCCCCTCACACACACAGTGATCCCCACACAGCCCGCAGTGTGTCAGAGTGTAGGGACCCCCTCACACACACAGTGATCCCCACACAGCCCGCAGTGTGTCAGAGTGTAGGGTCTCACACACACAGTGATCCCCCACACAGCCCGCAGTGTGTCAGAGTGTAGGGTCACACACACAGTGATCCCCACACAGCCCGCAGTGTGTCAGAGTGTAGGGTCTCCCTCACACACACAGTGATCCCCCACACAGCCCGCAGTGTGTCAGAGTGTAGGGTCACACACACACACAGTGATCCCCACACAGCCCGCAGTGTGTCAGAGTGTAGGGTCTCCCTCACACACACAGTGATCCCCACACAGCCCGCAGTGTGTCAGAGTGTAGGGTCTCCCTCACACACACAGTGCCCCCCCACACAGCCCACAGTGTGTCAGAGTGTAGGGTCACACACACACAGTGCCCCCCCACACAGCCCGCAGTGTGTCAGAGTGTAGGGTCTCCCTCACACACACAGTGATCCCCACACAGCCCGCAGTGTGTCAGAGTGTAGGGTCACACACACACACAGTGCCCCCCGACACAGCCCGCAGTGTGTCAGAGTGTAGGGTCTCCCTCACACACACAGTGATCCCCCACACAGCCCGCAGTGTGTCAGAGTGTAGGGACCCCCTCACACACACAGTGATCCCCACACAGCCTGCAGTGCGTCAGAGTGTAGGGTCACACACACACACAGTGATCCCCACACAGCCCGCAGTGTGTCAGAGTGTAGGGTCTCCCTCACACACAGTGCCCCCCCACACAGCCCGCAGTGTGTCAGAGTGTAGTGTCACACACACACACAGTGATCCCCACACAGCCCGCAGTGTGTCAGAGTGTAGGGTCACACACACACACAGTGCCCCCCACACAGCCCGCAGTGTGTCAGAGTGTAGGGTCACACACACACACAGTGCCCCCCACACAGCCCGCAGTGTGTCAGAGTGTAGGGTCACACACACACACACAGTGCCCCCCACACAGCCCGCAGTGTGTCAGAGTGTAGGGTCACACACACACACACAGTGATCCCCACACAGCCCGCAGTGTGTCAGAGTGTAGGGTCACACACACACACACAGTGATCCCCACACAGCCCGCAGTGTGTCAGAGTGTAGGGACCCCCCTCACACACACAGTGCCCCCACACAGCCCGCAGTGTGTCAGAGTGTAGGGTCTCCCCCTCACACACAGTGCCCCCCCCCCACACAGCCCGCAGTGTGTCAGAGTGTAGGGTCTCCCTCACACACAGTGCCCCCCCACACAGCCCGCAGTGTGTCAGAGTGTAGGGTCACACACACAGTGCCCCCCCCCACACAGCCCGCAGTGTGTCAGAGTGTAGGGTCTCCCTCACACACACAGTGCCCCCCCACACAGCCCACAGTGTGTCAGAGTGTAGGGTCACACACACACAGTGCCCCCCCACACAGCCCGCAGTGTGTCAGAGTGTAGGGACCCCCCCACACACACAGTGATCCCCCACACAGCCCGCAGTGTGTCAGAGTGTAGGGTCACACACACACACACAGTGATCCCCCCACACAGCCCGCAGTGTGTCAGAGTGTAGGGTCACACACACACAGTGCCCCCCCCACACAGCCCGCAGTGTGTCAGAGTGTAGGGTCTCCCTCACACACACAGTGATCCCCACACAGCCCGCAGTGTGTCAGAGTGTAGGGTCACACACACACACAGTGCCCCCCCACACAGCCCGCAGTGTGTCAGAGTGTAGGGACCCCCCCTCACACACAGTGATCCCCACACAGCCCGCAGTGTGTCAGAGTGTAGGGTCTCCCTCACACACACAGTGCCCCCCCACACAGCCCACAGTGTGTCAGAGTGTAGGGACCCCCTCACACACACAGTGATCCCCACACAGCCCGCAGTGTGCCAGAGTGTAGGGTCACACACACACACAGTGATCCCCACACAGCCCGCAGTGTGTCAGAGTGTAGGGTCACACACACACACAGTGCCCCCCCACACAGCCCGCAGTGTGTCAGAGTGTAGGGTCACACACACACACACACAGTGCCCCCCCCACACAGCCCGCAGTGTGTCAGAGTGTAGGGTCTCACACACACACAGTGATCCCCACATAGCCCGCAGTGTGTCAGAGTGTAGGGTCACACACACACACACAGTGCCCCCCACACAGCCCACAGTGTGTCAGAGTGTAGGGACCCCCTCACACACACACAGTGATCCCCACACAGCCCGCAGTGTGTCAGAGTGTAGGGTCACACACACACAGTGATCCCCACACAGCCCACAGTGTGTCAGAGTGTAGGGTCCCCCTCACACACACAGTGCCCCCCCACACAGCCCGCAGTGTGTCAGAGTGTAGGGTCCCCCTCACACACACACAGTGATCCCCACACAGCCCACAGTGTGTCAGAGTGTAGGGTCACACACACACAGTGATCCCCACACAGCCCACAGTGTGTCAGAGTGTAGGGTCCCCCTCACACACACAGTGCCCCCCCACACAGCCCGCAGTGTGTCAGAGTGTAGGGTCTCCCTCACACACAGTGATCCCCACACAGCCCACAGTGTGTCAGAGTGTAGGGTCACACACACACACAGTGATCCCCACACAGCCCGCAGTGTGTCAGAGTGTAGGGTCACACACACACACAGTGATCCCCACACAGCCCACAGTGTGTCAGAGTGTAGGGTCTCCCTCACACACACAGTGCCCCCCCCCACACAGCCTGCAGTGTGTCAGAGTGTAGGGTCACACACACACACAGTGCCCCCCCCACACAGCCCGCAGTGTGTCAGAGTGTAGGGTCCCCCTCACACACACAGTGATCCCCACACAGCCCACAGTGTGTCAGAGTGTAGGGACCCCCCCACACACACAGTGATCCCCACACAGCCCACAGTGTGTCAGAGTGTAGGGTCTCCCTCACACACACAGTGATCCCCACACAGCCCACAGTGTGTCAGAGTGTAGGGACCCCCCCACACACACAGTGATCCCCACACAGCCCACAGTGTGTCAGAGTGTAGGGTCTCCCTCACACACACAGTGATCCCCCACACAGCCCGCAGTGTGTCAGAGTGTAGGGACCCCCTCACACACAGTGCCCCCCCCACACAGCCCGCAGTGTGTCAGAGTGTAGGGTCACACACACACAGTGCCCCCCCACACAGCCCGCAGTGTGTCAGAGTGTAGGGTCTCCCCCACACACACAGTGATCCCCACACAGCCCGCAGTGTGTCAGAGTGTAGGGACCCCCTCACACACACAGTGCCCCCCCACACAGCCCGCAGTGTGTCAGAGTGTAGGGTCACACACACACAGTGCCCCCCCCACACAGCCCGCAGTGTGTCAGAGTGTAGGGACCCCCTCACACACACAGTGATCCCCCACACAGCCCGCAGTGTGTCAGAGTGTAGGGTCTCCCTCACACACACAGTGCCCCCCCCACACAGCCCGCAGTGTGTCAGAGTGTAGGGTCACACACACACAGTGATCCCCACACAGCCCGCAGTGTGTCAGAGTGTAGGGTCTCCCTCACACACAGTGATCCCCACACAGCCCGCAGTGTGTCAGAGTGTAGGGACCCCCTCACACACACAGTGATCCCCACACTGCCCGCAGTGTGTCAGAGTGTAGGGTCTCACACACACAGTGATCCCCACACAGCCCGCAGTGTGTCAGAGTGTAGGGTCACACACACACACAGTGCCCCCCCACACAGCCCGCAGTGTGTCAGAGTGTAGGGTCTCACACACACACACAGTGCCCCCCACACACAGCCCGCAGTGTGTCAGAGTGTAGGGTCACACACACACAGTGATCCCCACACAGCCCACAGTGTGTCAGAGTGTAGGGTCACACACACACACACAGTGCCCCCCACACAGCCCACAGTGTGTCAGAGTGTAGGGACCCCCTCACACACACACAGTGATCCCCACACAGCCCGCAGTGTGTCAGAGTGTAGGGTCCCCCTCACACACAGTGATCCCCACACAGCCCGCAGTGTGTCAGAGTGTAGGGACCCCCTCACACACACAGTGATCCCCACACAGCCCGCAGTGTGTCAGAGTGTAGGGTCCCCCTCACACACACAGTGATCCCCACACAGCCCGCAGTGTGTCAGAGTGTAGGGTCCCCCTCACACACACAGTGATCCCCACACAGCCCGCAGTGTGTCAGAGTGTAGGGACCCCCCCACACACACAGTGATCCCCACACAGCCCACAGTGTGTCAGAGTGTAGGGACCCCCCCACACACACAGTGATCCCCACACAGCCCGCAGTGTGTCAGAGTGTAGGGTCTCCCTCACACACACAGTGATCCCCACACAGCCCGCAGTGTGTCAGAGTGTAGGGTCACACACACACTCAGTGCCCCCCCCACACAGCCCGCAGTGTGTCAGAGTGTAGGGTCACACACACACACACACAGTGCCCCCCCACACAGCCCGCAGTGTGTCAGAGTGTAGGGACCCCCCTCACACACAGTGCCCCCCCACACAGCCCGCAGTGTGTCAGAGTGTAGGGTCTCCCTCACACACAGTGATCCCCACACAGCCCACAGTGTGTCAGAGTGTAGGGACCCCCTCACACACACAGTGCCCCCCCACACAGCCCGCAGTGTGTCAGAGTGTTGGGTCACACACACACAGTGATCCCCCACACAGCCCGCAGTGTGTCAGAGTGTAGGGTCACACACACACACACAGTGCCCCCCCACACAGCCCGCAGTGTGTCAGAGTGTTGGGTCACACACACACAGTGCCCCCCCACACAGCCCGCAGTGTGTCAGAGTGTAGGGACCCCCTCACACACACAGTGCCCCCCCACACAGCCCGCAGTGTGTCAGAGTGTAGGGTCACACACACAGTGCCCCCCCCACACAGCCCGCAGTGTGTCAGAGTGTAGGGTCTCCCTCACACACACAGTGCCCCCTCACACAGCCCACAGTGTGTCAGAGTGTAGGGTCACACACACACAGTGCCCCCCCACACAGCCCGCATTGTGTCAGAGTGTAGGGTCTCCCTCACACACACAGTGATCCCCACACAGCCCACAGTGTGTCAGAGTGTAGGGTCTCACACACACAGTGATCCCCACACAGCCCGCAGTGTGTCAGAGTGTAGGGTCTCCCTCACACACACAGTGATCCCCACACAGCCCACAGTGTGTCAGAGTGTAGGGTCACACACACACAGTGATCCCCCACACAGCCCGCAGTGTGTCAGAGTGTAGGGTCTCCCTCACACACACAGTGATCCCCACACAGCCCGCAGTGTGTCAGAGTGTAGGGTCTCCCTCACACACACAGTGATCCCCACACAGCCCGCAGTGTGTCAGAGTGTAGGGTCACACACACACAGTGATCCCCCACACAGCCCGCAGTGTGTCAGAGTGTAGGGTCTCACACACACACAGTGATCCCCCACACAGCCCGCAGTGTGTCAGAGTGTAGGGTCTCCCTCACACACACAGTGCCCCCCCACACAGCCCGCAGTGTGTCAGAGTGTAGGGTCCCCCTCACACACACAGTGATCCCCCCACACAGCCCGCAGTGTGTCAGAGTGTAGGGTCACACACACACACAGTGCCCCCCCACACAGCCCGCAGTGTGTCAGAGTGTAGGGACCCCCCCTCACACACAGTGATCCCCACACAGCCCGCAGTGTGTCAGAGTGTAGGGTCTCCCTCACACACAGTGATCCCCACACACAGCCCGCAGTGTGTCAGAGTGTAGGGTCACACACACACACAGTGATCCCCCACACAGCCCGCAGTGTGTCAGAGTGTAGGGTCTCCCTCACACACACAGTGATCCCCCACACAGCCCGCAGTGTGTCAGAGTGTAGGGTCACACACACACACAGTGCCCCCCCACACAGCCCGCAGTGTGTCAGAGTGTAGGGACCCCCCCTCACACACAGTGATCCCCACACAGCCCGCAGTGTGTCAGAGTGTAGGGACCCCCTCACACACAGTGATCCCCACACAGCCCGCAGTGTGTCAGAGTGTAGGGTCTCCCTCACACACACAGTGCCCCCCCACACAGCCCGCAGTGTGTCAGAGTGTAGGGTCTCCCTCACACACAGTGATCCCCACACAGCCCACAGTGTGTCAGAGTGTAGGGACCCCCTCACACACACAGTGAACCCCACACAGCCCGCAGTGTGTCAGAGTGTAGGGTCACACACACAGTGATCCCCACACAGCCCGCAGTGTGTCAGAGTGTAGGGACCCCCTCATACACACACAGTGATCCCCACACAGCCCGCAGTGTGTCAGAGTGTAGGGTCTCCCTCACACACAGTGATCCCCCACACAGCCCACAGTGTGTCAGAGTGTAGGGTCTCCCTCACACACAGTGCCCCCCCACACAGCCCGCAGTGTGTCAGAGTGTAGGGTCACACACACACACAGTGCCCCCCCACACAGCCCGCAGTGTGTCAGAGTGTAGGGTCTCCCTCACACACACAGTGCCCCCCCACACAGCCCGCAGTGTGTCAGAGTGTAGGGTCTCACACACACACAGTGATCCCCACACAGCCCGCAGTGTGTCAGAGTGTAGGGTCACACACACACAGTGATCCCCACACAGCCCGCAGTGTGTCAGAGTGTAGGGTCTCCCTCACACACAGTGATCCCCCACACAGCCCGCAGTGTGTCAGAGTGTAGGGTCTCACACACACACAGTGCCCCCCCCACACAGCCCGCAGTGTGTCAGAGTGTAGGGTCACACACACACAGTGATCCCCACACAGCCCGCAGTGTGTCAGAGTGTAGGGTCTCCCTCACACACAGTGCCCCCCCACACAGCCCACAGTGTGTCAGAGTGTAGGGACCCCCTCACACACAGTGATCCCCCCACACAGCCCACAGTGTGTCAGAGTGTAGGGTCACGCACACACAGTGCCCCCCCCACACAGCCCGCAGTGTGTCAGAGTGTAGGGTCACACACACACACAGTGCCCCCCCCACACAGCCCGCAGTGTGTCAGAGTGTAGGGTCCCCCTCACACACAGTGCCCCCCACACAGCCCGCAGTGTGTCAGAGTGTAGGGTCTCACACACACACACACACAGTGCCCCCCCACACAGCCCGCAGTGTGTCAGAGTGTAGGGTCACACACACACACAGTGCCCCCCCCACACAGCCCGCAGTGTGTCAGAGTGTAGGGTCACACACACACACAGTGCCCCCCCCACACAGCCCGCAGTGTGTCAGAGTGTAGGGTCTCCCTCACACACACAGTGATCCCCCACACAGCCCACAGTGTGTCAGAGTGTAGGGTCACACACACACAGTGCCCCCCCACACAGCCCGCAGTGTGTCAGAGTGTAGGGACCCCCCCCACACACACACAGTGATCCCCACACAGCCCGCAGTGTGTCAGAGTGTAGGGTCTCCCTCACACACACAGTGATCCCCCACACAGCCCGCAGTGTGTCAGAGTGTAGGGTCACACACACACACACAGTGATCCCCACACAGCCCGCAGTGTGTCAGAGTGTAGGGACCCCCTCACACACACAGTGATCCCCACACAGCCCGCAGTGTGTCAGAGTGTAGGGTCTCCCTCACACACAGTGATCCCCCACACAGCCCGCAGTGTGTCAGAGTGTAGGGTCTCACACACACACAGTGCCCCCCCCACACAGCCCGCAGTGTGTCAGAGTGTAGGGTCACACACACACACAGTGCCCCCCCCACACAGCCCGCAGTGTGTCAGAGTGTAGGGTCTCCCTCACACACAGTGCCCCCCCACACAGCCCGCAGTGTGTCAGAGTGTAGGGACCCCCTCACACACACAGTGCTGCCCCACACAGCCCGCAGTGTGTCAGAGTGTAGGGTCACACACACACACAGTGCCCCCCCACACAGCCCGCAGTGTGTCAGAGTGTAGGGTCACACACACACACAGTGCCCCCCCCACACAGCCCGCAGTGTGTCAGAGTGTAGGGTCTCACACACACACAGTGCCCCCCCCACACAGCCCGCAGTGTGTCAGAGTGTAGGGACCCCCCCACACACACAGTGCCCCCCCACACAGCCCGCAGTGTGTCAGAGTGTAGGGTCTCCCTCACACACAGTGCCCCCCCACACAGCCCGCAGTGTGTCAGAGTGTAGGGTCACACACACACACAGTGCCCCCCCCACACAGCCCGCAGTGTGTCAGAGTGTAGGCTCTCCCTCACACACACAGTGCCCCCCCACACAGCCCGCAGTGTGTCAGATTGTAGGGTCCCCCTCACACACACAGTGATCCCCCACACAGCCCGCAGTGTGTCAGAGTGTAGGGTCACACACACAGTGCCCCCCCACACAGCCCGCAGTGTGTCAGAGTGTAGGGTCACACACACACACAGTGATCCCCCCACACAGCCCACAGTGTGTCAGAGTGTAGGGTCCCCCTCACACACACAGTGATCCCCCACACAGCCCGCAGTGTGTCAGAGTGTAGGGTCCCCCTCACACACACAGTGCCCCCCCCACACAGCCCGCAGTGTGTCAGAGTGTAGGGTCCCCCTCACACACACAGTGATCCCCACACATCCCGCAGTGTGTCAGAGTGTAGGGTCACACACACACACAGTGATCCCCACACAGCCCGCAGTGTGTCAGAGTGTAGGGTCCCCCTCACACACACAGTGATCCCCACACAGCCCGCAGTGTGTCAGAGTGTAGGGTCACACACACAGTGATCCCCACACAGCCCGCAGTGTGTCAGAGTGTAGGGTCACACACACACAGTGATCCCCCACACAGCCCGCAGTGTGTCAGAGTGTAGGGTCCCCCTCACACACACAGTGCCCCCCCACACAGCCCGCAGTGTGTCAGAGTGTAGGGTCTCCCTCACACACACAGTGCCCCCCACACAGCCCGCAGTGTGTCAGAGTGTAGGGTCCCCCTCACACACACAGTGATCCCCACACAGCCCGCAGTGTGTCAGAGTGTAGGGTCTCCCTCACACACACACACAGTGATCCCCCACACAGCCCGCAGTGTGTCAGAGTGTAGGGACCCCCTCACACACACAGTGCCCCCCCACACAGCCCGCAGTGTGTCAGAGTGTAGGGTCTCCCTCACACACAGTGATCCCCACACAGCCCGCAGTGTGTCAGAGTGTAGGGTCACACACACACACACAGTGATCCCCACACAGCCCGCAGTGTGTCAGAGTGTAGGGTCTCCCTCACACACACACACAGTGATCCCCCACACAGCCCGCAGTGTTTCAGAGTGTAGGGACACCCTCACACACACAGTGCCCCCCCACACAGCCCGCAGTGTGTCAGAGTGTAGGGTCTCCCTCACACACAGTGATCCCCCACACAGCCCGCAGTGTGTCAGAGTGTAGGGTCACACACACACACAGTGATCCCCACACAGCCCGCAGTGTGTCAGAGTGTAGGGTCACACACACACAGTGCCCCCCCACACAGCCCGCAGTGTGTCAGAGTGTAGGGTCCCTCACACACACAGTGATCCCCCACACAGCCCGCAGTGTGTCAGAGTGTAGGGTCACCCTCACACACACAGTGATCCCCACACAGCCCGCAGTGTGTCAGAGTGTAGGGTCACACACACACAGTGATCCCCACACAGCCCGCAGTGTGTCAGAGTGTAGGGTCTCCCTCACACACACAGTGATCCCCACACAGCCCGCAGTGTGTCAGAGTGTAGGGTCTCACACACACACAGTGATCCCCACACAGCCCGCAGTGTGTCAGAGTGTAGGGTCTCCCTCACACACACAGTGATCCCCACACAGCCCGCAGTGTGTCAGAGTGTAGGGACCCCCTCACACACACAGTGCCCCCCCACACAGCCCGCAGTGTGTCAGAGTGTAGGGTCACACACACACACAGTGATCCCCACACAGCCCGCAGTGTGTCAGAGTGTAGGGACCCCCCCTCACACACACAGTGATCCCCACACAGCCCGCAGTGTGTCAGAGTGTAGGGTCACACACACACACAGTGCCCCCCCCACACAGCCCGCAGTGTGTCAGAGTGTAGGGTCACACACACAGTGATCCCCACACAGCCCGCAGTGTGTCAGAGTGTAGGGACCCCCTCACACACACAGTGATCCCCCCACACAGCCCGCAGTGTGTCAGAGTGTAGGGTCTCCCTCACACACACAGTGATCCCCACACAGCCCGCAGTGTGTCAGAGTGTAGGGTCTCCCTCACACACACACAGTGATCCCCACACAGCCCGCAGTGTGTCAGAGTGTAGGGTCACACACACACAGTGCCCCCCCACACAGCCCGCAGTGTGTCAGAGTGTAGGGTCTCCCTCACACACAGTGATCCCCACACAGCCCGCAGTGTGTCAGAGTGTAGGGACCCCCTCACACACACAGTGATCCCCCCACACAGCCCGCAGTGTGTCAGAGTGTAGGGTCCCCCTCACACACAGTGCCCCCCCCACACAGCCCGCAGTGTGTCAGAGTGTAGGGACCCCCTCACACACACAGTGCCCCCCCACACAGCCCGCAGTGTGTCAGAGTGTAGGGTCTCACACACACACAGTGCCCCCCACACAGCCCACAGTGTGTCAGAGTGTAGGGTCCCCCTCACACACACAGTGCCCCCCCCACACAGCCCGCAGTGTGTCAGAGTGTAGGGACCCCCCCCTCACACACACAGTGCCCCCCCACACAGCCCGCAGTGTGTCAGAGTGTAGGGTCACACACACACACAGTGATCCCCACACAGCCCGCAGTGTGTCAGAGTGTAGGGTCCCCCTCACACACACAGTGCCCCCCCACACAGCCCGCAGTGTGTCAGAGTGTAGGGTCACACACACAGTGCCCCCCCCACACAGCCCGCAGTGTGTCAGAGTGTAGGGTCCCCCTCACACACACAGTGCCCCCCCACACAGCCCGCAGTGTGTCAGAGTGTAGGGTCTCCCTCACACACACAGTGATCCCCACACAGTCCGCAGTGTGTCAGAGTGTAGGGTCTCACACACACACACAGTGATCCCCCACAAAGCCCACAGTGTGTCAGAGTGTAGGGTCACACACACACACAGTGATCCCCACACAGCCCGCAGTGTGTCAGAGTGTAGGGTCTCCCTCACACACACAGTGATCCCCACACAGCCCGCAGTGTGTCAGAGTGTAGGGTCTCCCTCACACACACAGTGATCCCCACACAGCCCGCAGTGTGTCAGAGTGTAGGGACCCCCCCCCTCACACACACAGTGATCCCCACACAGCCCGCAGTGTGTCAGAGTGTAGGGTCTCCCTCACACACACAGTGCCCCCCCCACACAGCCCGCAGTGTGTCAGAGTGTAGGGTCTCACACACACAGTGATCCCCACACAGCCCGCAGTGTGTCAGAGTGTAGGGTCACACACACAGTGCCCCCCCCCACACAGCCTGCAGTGTGTCAGAGTGTAGGGTCTCCCTCACACACACAGTGCCCCCCCACACAGCCCGCAGTGTGTCAGAGTGTAGGGTCACACACACAGTGCCCCCCCCACACAGCCCACAGTGTGTCAGAGTGTAGGGTCACACACACACAGTGATCCCCCACACAGCCTGCAGTGTGTCAGAGTGTAGGGTCTCCCTCACACACACAGTGCACCCCCACACAGCCCGCAGTGTGTCAGAGTGTAGGGTCACACACACACAGTGCCCCCCCCACACAGCCCGCAGTGTGTCAGAGTGTAGGGACCCCCCCACACACACAGTACCCCCCCCACACAGCCCGCAGTGTGTCAGAGTGTAGGGTCACACACACACACAGTGATCCCCACACAGCCCGCAGTGTGTCAGAGTGTAGGGTCACACACACACAGTGCCCCCCCACACAGCCCGCAGTGTGTCAGAGTGTAGGGTCTCACACACACAGTGATCCCCACACAGCCCGCAGTGTGTCAGAGTGTAGGGTCTCCCTCACACACAGTGATCCCCACACAGCCCACAGTGTGTCAGAGTGTAGGGTCTCCCTCACACACACACACACAGTGATCCCCACACAGCCCGCAGTGTGTCAGAGTGTAGGGTCTCCCTCACACACAGTGCCCCCCCCACACAGCCCGCAGTGTGTCAGAGTGTAGGGTCACACACACACAGTGATCCCCACACAGCCCGCAGTGTCTCAGAGTGTAGGGTCTCCCTCACACACAGTGATCCCCACACAGCCCGCAGTGTGTCAGAGTGTAGGGTCCCCCTCACACACACAGTGATCCCCACACAGCCTGCAGTGTGTCAGAGTGTAGGGTCTCCCCCACACACAGTGATCCCCACACAGCCCGCAGTGTGTCAGAGTGTAGGGTCTCACACACACACAGTGATCCCCACACAGCCCGCAGTGTGTCAGAGTGTAGGGTCCCCCTCACACACAGTGATCCCCACACAGCCCGCAGTGTGTCAGTGTAGGGTCCCCCTCACAAACACAGTGATCCCCACACAGCCCGCAGTGTGTCAGAGTGTAGGGTCTCACACACACACACAGTGATCTCCCACACAGCCCGCAGTGTGTCAGAGTGTAGGGTCTCCCTCACAAACACAGTGATCCCCACACAGCCCGCAGTGTGTCAGAGTGTAGGGTCTCACACACACACACAGTGATCTCCCACACAGCCCGCAGTGTGTCAGAGTGTAGGGTCTCCCTCACACACACAGTGATCCCCACACAGCCCGCAGTGTGTCAGAGTGTAGGGTCACACACACACACACACAGTGCCCCCCCACACAGCCCGCAGTGTGTCAGAGTGTAGGGTCACACACACAGTGCCCCCCCACACAGCCCGCAGTGTGTCAGAGTGTAGGGTCACACACACACAGTGATCCCCACACAGCCCGCAGTGTGTCAGAGTGTAGGGTCACACACACACAGTGCCCCCCCCACACAGCCCGCAGTGTGTCAGAGTGTAGGGTCACACACACACACACAGTGATCCCCACACAGCCCGCAGTGTGTCAGAGTGTAGGGTCTCCCTCACACACAGTGATCCCCCACACAGCCCACAGTGTGTCAGAGTGTAGGGACCCCCTCACACACACAGTGTCCCCCCACACAGCCCGCAGTGTGTCAGAGTGTAGGGTCACACACACACAGTGATCCCCACACAGCCCGCAGTGTGTCAGAGTGTAGGGTCACACACACACAGTGCCCCCCCCACACAGCCCGCAGTGTGTCAGAGTGTAGGGTCACACACACACACACAGTGATCCCCACACAGCCCGCAGTGTGTCAGAGTGTAGGGTCTCCCTCACACACAGTGATCCCCACACAGCCCACAGTGTGTCAGAGTGTAGGGTCCCCCTCACACACAGTGCCCCCCACACAGCCCGCAGTGTGTCAGAGTGTAGGGTCCCCCTCACACACAGTGCCCCCCCCACACAGCCCGCAGTGTGTCAGAGTGTAGGGTCCCCCTCACACACAGTGATCCCCACACAGCCCGCAGTGTGTCAGAGTGTAGGGTCACACACACACACACAGTGCCCCCCCACACAGCCCGCAGTGTGTCAGAGTGTAGGGTCACACACACACACAGTGATCCCCACACAGCCCGCAGTGTGTCAGAGTGTAGGGACCCCTTCACACACAGTGATCCCCACACAGCCCGCAGTGTGTCAGAGTGAAGGGTCTCACACACACAGTGATCCCCACACAGCCCGCAGTGTGTCAGAGTGTAGGGTCCCCCTCACACACACAGTGCCCCCCCCACACAGCCCGCAGTGTGTCAGAGTGTAGGGTCACACACACAGTGCCCCCCCACACAGCCCGCAGTGTGTCAGAGTGTAGGGTCACACACACAGTGCCCCCCCACACAGCCCGCAGTGTGTCAGAGTGTAGGGTCACACACACACAGTGCCCCCCCACACAGCCCGCAGTGTGTCAGAGTGTAGGGTCTCCCTCACACACACAGTGCCCCCCCCACACAGCCCGCAGTGTGTCAGAGTGTAGGGTCACACACACAGTGCCCCCCCACACAGCCCGCAGTGTGTCAGAGTGTAGGGTCACACACACAGTGCCCCCCCACACAGCCCGCAGTGTGTCAGAGTGTAGGGTCACACACACACAGTGATCCCCACACAGCCCGCAGTGTGTCAGAGTGTAGGGTCACACACACACAGTGCCCCCCCCACACAGCCCGCAGTGTGTCAGAGTGTAGGGTCACACACACACAGTGCCCCCCCACACAGCCCGCAGTGTGTCAGAGTGTAGGGTCTCCCTCACACACACAGTGCCCCCCCACACAGCCCGCAGTGTGTCAGAGTGTAGGGTCACACACACACAGTGATCCCCACACAGCCCGCAGTGTGTCAGAGTGTAGGGTCACACACACACAGTGATCCCCACACAGCCCGCAGTGTGTCAGAGTGTAGGGTCTCCCTCACACACACAGTGCCCCCCCACACAGCCCGCAGTGTGTCAGAGTGTAGGGTCACACACACACAGTGCCCCCCCACACAGCCCGCAGTGTGTCAGAGTGTAGGGTCACACACACACACAGTGATCCCCACACAGCCCGCAGTGTGTCAGAGTGTAGGGACCCCCTCACACACAGTGCCCCCCCACACAGCCCGCAGTGTGTCAGAGTGTAGGGTCTCCCTCACACACACAGTGCCCCCCCCACACAGCCCGCAGTGTGTCAGAGTGTAGGGTCACACACACACAGTGATCCCCACACAGCCCGCAGTGTGTCAGAGTGTAGGGTCTCCCTCACACACACAGTGCCCCCCCACACAGCCCGCAGTGTGTCAGAGTGTAGGGACCCCCTCACACACACAGTGCCCCCCCACACAGCCCGCGGTGTGTCAGAGTGTAGGGTCACACACACACACAGTGCCCCCCCCACACAGCCCGCAGTGTGTCAGAGTGTAGGGTCACACACACACACAGTAATCCCCACACAGCCCGCAGTGTGTCAGAGTGTAGGGACCCCCTCATACACAGTGATCCCCACACAGCCCGCAGTGTGTCAGAGTGTAGGGTCACACACACACAGTGCCCCCCCCACACAGCCCGCAGTGTGTCAGAGTGTAGGGACCCCCTCACACACAGTGATCCCCACACAGCCCGCAGTGTGTCAGAGTGTAGGGTCTCCCTCACACACACAGTGATCCCCACACAGCCCGCAGTGTGTCAGAGTGTAGGGACCCCCTCACACACAGTGATCCCCACACAGCCCGCAGTGTGTCAGAGTGTAGGGTCACACACACACAGTGATCCCCACACAGCCCGCAGTGTGTCAGAGTGTAGGGTCTCACACAGTGATCCCCACACAGCCCGCAGTGTGTCAGAGTGTAGGGTCACACACACACACAGTGATCCCCACACAGCCCGCAGTGTGTCAGAGTGTAGGGACCCCCTAACACACACAGTGCCCCCCCACACAGCCCGCAGTGTGTCAGAGTGTAGGGTCTCCCTCACACACAGTGCCCCCCCACACAGCCCGCAGTGTGTCAGAGTGTAGGGTCACACACACACACACAGTGATCCCCACACAGCCCGCAGTGTGTCAGAGTGTAGGGACCCCCCCACACACAGTGATCCCCACACAGCCCGCAGTGTGTCAGAGTGTAGGGTCTCCCTCACACACACAGTGATCCCCACACAGCCCGCAGTGTGTCAGAGTGTAGGGACCCCCTCACACACAGTGATCCCCACACAGCCCGCAGTGTGTCAGAGTGTAGGGTCTCCCTCACACACACAGTGCCCCCCCACACAGCCCGCAGTGTGTCAGAGTGTAGGGTCACACACACACACAGTGCCCCCCCCACACAGCCCGCAGTGTGTCAGAGTGTAGGGTCACACACACACACAGTGATCCCCACACAGCCCGCAGTGTGTCAGAGTGTAGGGTCCCCCTCACACACAGTGCCCCCCCACACAGCCCGCAGTGTGTCAGAGTGTAGGGTCTCCCTCACACACAGTGCCCCCCCACACAGCCCGCAGTGTGTCAGAGTGTAGGGTCCCCCTCACACACAGTGATCCCCCACACAGCCCGCAGTGTGTCAGAGTGTAGGGTCACACACACACACACAGTGCCCCCCCACACAGCCCGCAGTGTGTCAGAGTGTAGGGTCTCCCTCACACACACAGTGATCCCCACACAGCCCACAGTGTGTCAGAGTGTAGGGTCTCCCTCACACACACAGTGCCCCCCCCACACAGCCCGCAGTGTGTCAGAGTGTAGGGTCCCCCTCACACATACAGTGCCCCCCCCACACAGCCCACAGTGTGTCAGAGTGTAGGGTCACACACACACAGTGCCCCCCCCACACAGCCCGCAGTGTGTCAGAGTGTAGGGTCACACACACACACACAGTGCCCCCCACACAGCCCGCAGTGTGTCAGAGTGTAGGGTCACACACACACAGTGATCCCCACACAGCCCGCAGTGTGTCAGAGTGTAGGGTCTCCCCCTCACACACAGTGATCCCCACACAGCCCGCAGTGTGTCAGAGTGTAGGGTCACACACACACAGAGCCCCCCCACACAGCCCGCAGTGTGTCAGAGTGTAGGGTCTCCCTCACACACACAGTGATCCCCACACAGCCCGCAGTGTGTCAGAGTGTAGGGTCACACACACACAGTGATCCCCACACAGCCCGCAGTGTGTCAGAGTGTAGGGTCACACACACACAGTGATCCCCACACAGCCCGCAGTGTGTCAGAGTGTAGGGTCACACACACACACAGTGATCCCCACACAGCCCGCAGTGTGTCAGAGTGTAGGGTCTCCCTCACACACACAGTGCCCCCCCCACACAGCCCGCAGTGTGTCAGAGTGTAGGGTCTCACACACACAGTGATCCCCACACAGCCCACAGTGTGTCAGAGTGTAGGGTCACACACACACACACTGATCCCCACACAGCCCGCAGTGTGTCAGAGTGTAGGGTCTCCCTCACACACACAGTGCCCCCCCACACAGCCCGCAGTGTGTCAGAGTGTAGGGTCTCCCTCACACACACAGTGCCCCCCCACACAGCCCACAGTGTGTCAGAGTGTAGGGACCCACTCACACACACAGTGATCCCCACACAGCCCGCAGTGTGTCAGAGTGTAGGGTCACACACACAGTGCCCCCCCCACACAGCCCGCAGTGTGTCAGAGTGTAGGGTCACACACACACAGTGCCCCCCCACACAGCCCGCAGTGTGTCAGAGTGTAGGGACCCCCTCACACACACAGTGATCCCCCACACAGCCCGCAGTGTGTCAGAGTGTAGGGTCACACACACACAGTGATCCCCACACAGCCCGCAGTGTGTCAGAGTGTAGGGTCACACACACACACACAGTGATCCCCCACACAGCCCGCAGTGTGTCAGAGTGTAGGGTCACACACACACAGTGATCCCCACACAGCCCGCAGTGTGTCAGAGTGTAGGGTCACACACACACACACAGTGATCCCCCACACAGCCCGCAGTGTGTCAGAGTGTAGGGACCCCCTCACACACAGTGATCCCCACACAGCCCGCAGTGTGTCAGAGTGTAGGGACCCCCTCACACACACACAGTGCCCCCCCACACAGCCCGCAGTGTGTCAGAGTGTAGGGTCTCCCTCACACACACAGTGATCCCCACACAGCCCACAGTGTGTCAGAGTGTAGGGTCACACACACACAGTGCCCCCCCACACAGCCCGCAGTGTGTCAGAGTGTAGGGTCTCCCTCACACACACAGTGATCCCCACACAGCCCACAGTGTGTCAGAGTGTAGGGTCACACACACACAGTGCCCCCCCACACAGCCCGCAGTGTGTCAGAGTGTAGGGTCACACACACAGTGATCCCCACACAGCCCGCAGTGTGTCAGAGTGTAGGGTCACACACACACAGTGATCCCCCACACAGCCCGCAGTGTGTCAGAGTGTAGGGTCACACACACACAGTGATCCCCACACAGCCCGCAGTGTGTCAGAGTGTAGGGTCTCCCTCACACACAGTGATCCCCCACACAGCCCGCAGTGTGTCAGAGTGTAGGGTCACACACACACAGTGATCCCCCACACAGCCCGCAGTGTGTCAGAGTGTAGGGTCACACACACACAGTGATCCCCCACACAGCCCGCAGTGTGTCAGAGTGTAGGGTCACACACACACAGTGATCCCCCACACAGCCCGCAGTGTGTCAGAGTGTAGGGTCACACACACACAGTGATCCCCCACACAGCCCGCAGTGTGTCAGAGTGTAGGGTCACACACACACAGTGATCCCCACACAGCCCGCAGTGTGTCAGAGTGTAGGGTCTCCCTCACACACAGTGATCCCCCACACAGCCCGCAGTGTGTCAGAGTGTAGGGTCCCCCTCACACACAGTGCCCCCCACACAGCCCACAGTGTGTCAGAGTGTAGGGTCTCCCTCACACACAGTGATCCCCACACAGCCCACAGTGTGTCAGAGTGTAGGGTCTCCCTCACACACAGTGATCCCCACACAGCCCGCAGTGTGTCAGAGTGTAGGGTCCCCCTCACACACAGTGATCCCCACACAGCCCGCAGTGTGTCAGAGTGTAGGGTCCCCCTCACACACAGTGATCCCCACACAGCCCGCAGTGTGTCAGAGTGTAGGGTCCCCCTCACACACAGTGATCCCCACACAGCCCGCAGTGTGTCAGAGTGTAGGGTCTCCCTCACACACACAGTGATCCCCACACAGCCCACAGTGTGTCAGAGTGTAGGGTCACACACACACACACAGCGATCCCCACACAGCCCGCAGTGTGTCAGAGTGTAGGGACCCCCTCACACACACACACAGTGATCCCCCACACAGCCCGCAGTGTGTCAGAGTGTAGGGTCCCCCTCACACACAGTGATCCCCACACAGCCCGCAGTGTGTCAGAGTGTAGGGTCACACACACACACACAGTGCCCCCCCACACAGCCCGCAGTGTGTCAGAGTGTAGGGTCTCCCTCACACACACAGTGATCCCCACACAGCCCGCAGTGTGTCAGAGTGTAGGGACCCCTTCACACACAGTGATCCCCACACAGCCCGCAGTGTGTCAGAGTGTAGGGACCCCTTCACACACAGTGATCCCCACACAGCCCGCAGTGTGTCAGAGTGTAGGGTCACACACACAGTGCCCCCCCACACAGCCCGCAGTGTGTCAGAGTGTAGGGTCACACACACACAGTGATCCCCACACAGCCCGCAGTGTGTCAGAGTGTAGGGTCACACACACACAGTGCCCCCCCCACACAGCCCGCAGTGTGTCAGAGTGTAGGGTCACACACACACAGTGCCCCCCCACACAGCCCGCAGTGTGTCAGAGTGTAGGGTCACACACACACAGTGATCCCCACACAGCCCGCAGTGTGTCAGAGTGTAGGGTCTCCCTCACACACACAGTGCCCCCCCACACAGCCCGCAGTGTGTCAGAGTGTAGGGTCACACACACACAGTGATCCCCACACAGCCCGCAGTGTGTCAGAGTGTAGGGTCTCCCTCACACACACAGTGCCCCCCCACACAGCCCGCAGTGTGTCAGAGTGTAGGGACCCCCTCACACACACAGTGCCCCCCCACACAGCCCGCGGTGTGTCAGAGTGTAGGGTCACACACACACACAGTGCCCCCCCCACACAGCCCGCAGTGTGTCAGAGTGTAGGGTCACACACACACACAGTAATCCCCACACAGCCCGCAGTGTGTCAGAGTGTAGGGACCCCCTCATACACAGTGATCCCCACACAGCCCGCAGTGTGTCAGAGTGTAGGGTCACACACACACAGTGCCCCCCCCACACAGCCCGCAGTGTGTCAGAGTGTAGGGACCCCCTCACACACAGTGATCCCCACACAGCCCGCAGTGTGTCAGAGTGTAGGGTCACACACACACAGTGCCCCCCCCACACAGCCCGCAGTGTGTCAGAGTGTAGGGACCCCCTCACACACAGTGATCCCCCACACAGCCCGCAGTGTGTCAGAGTGTAGGGTCACACACACACAGTGCCCCCCCCACACAGCCCGCAGTGTGTCAGAGTGTAGGGACCCCCTCACACACAGTGATCCCCACACAGCCCGCAGTGTGTCAGAGTGTAGGGTCACACACACACAGTGATCCCCACACAGCCCGCAGTGTGTCAGAGTGTAGGGTCTCCCTCACACACAGTGCCCCCCACACAGCCCACAGTGTGTCAGAGTGTAGGGTCACACACACACAGTGATCCCCACACAGCCCGCAGTGTGTCAGAGTGTAGGGTCTCCCTCACACACAGTGCCCCCCCACACAGCCCGCAGTGTGTCAGAGTGTAGGGTCTCCCTCACACACAGTGATCCCCACACAGCCCGCAGTGTGTCAGAGTGTAGGGTCACACACACACAGTGATCCCCACACAGCCCGCAGTGTGTCAGAGTGTAGGGTCTCACACAGTGATCCCCACACGGCCCGCAGTGTGTCAGAGTGTAGGGTCACACACACACACAGTGATCCCCACACAGCCCGCAGTGTGTCAGAGTGTAGGGACCCCCTAACACACACAGTGCCCCCCCACACAGCCCGCAGTGTGTCAGAGTGTAGGGTCTCCCTCACACACAGTGCCCCCCCACACAGCCCGCAGTGTGTCAGAGTGTAGGGTCTCCCTCACACACACAGTGATCCCAACACAGCCCGCAGTGTGTCAGAGTGTAGGGTCACACACACACACACAGTGATCCCCACACAGCCCGCAGTGTGTCAGAGTGTAGGGACCCCCCCACACACAGTGATCCCCACACAGCCCGCAGTGTGTCAGAGTGTAGGGACCCCCTCACACACAGTGATCCCCACACAGCCCGCAGTGTGTCAGAGTGTAGGGTCTCCCTCACACACACAGTGCCCCCCCACACAGCCCGCAGTGTGTCAGAGTGTAGGGTCACACACACACACAGCGATCCCCACACAGCCCGCAGTGTGTCAGAGTGTAGGGTCACACACACACAGTGCCCCCCCACACAGCCCGCAGTGTGTCAGAGTGTAGGGTCACACACACACACAGTGCCCCCCCCACACAGCCCGCAGTGTGTCAGAGTGTAGGGTCACACACACACAGTGATCCCCACACAGCCCGCAGTGTGTCAGAGTGTAGGGTCACACACACACAGTGATCCCCACACAGCCCGCAGTGTGTCAGAGTGTAGGGTCACACACACACACAGTGCCCCCCCACACAGCCCGCAGTGTGTCAGAGTGTAGGGTCTCCCTCACACACACAGTGTCCCCACACAGCCCACAGTGTGTCAGAGTGTAGGGTCTCCCTCACACACACAGTGCCCCCCCCACACAGCCCGCAGTGTGTCAGAGTGTAGGGTCCCCCTCACACATACAGTGCCCCCCCCACACAGCCCACAGTGTGTCAGAGTGTAGGGTCACACACACACAGTGCCCCCCCCACACTGCCCGCAGTGTGTCAGAGTGTAGGGTCACACACACACACACAGTGCCCCCCACACAGCCCGCAGTGTGTCAGAGTGTAGGGTCACACACACACAGTGATCCCCCACACAGCCCGCAGTGTGTCAGAGTGTAGGGACCCCCCCTCACACACAGTGACCCCCACACAGCCCGCAGTGTGTCAGAGTGTAGGGTCTCCCCCTCACACACAGTGATCCCCACACAGCCCGCAGTGTGTCAGAGTGTAGGGTCACACACACACAGAGCCCCCCCACACAGCCCGCAGTGTGTCAGAGTGTAGGGTCACACACACACAGAGCCCCCCCACACAGCCCGCAGTGTGTCAGAGTGTAGGGTCTCCCTCACACACACAGTGATCCCCACACAGCCCACAGTGTGTCAGAGTGTAGGGTCACACACACACACACAGTGCCCCCCACACAGCCCGCAGTGTGTCAGAGTGTAGGGTCACACACACACACAGTGCCCCCCCCCACACAGCCTGCAGTGTGTCAGAGTGTAGGGACCCCCCCTCACACACAGTGACCCCCACACAGCCCGCAGTGTGTCAGAGTGTAGGGTCTCCCTCACACACACAGTGCCCCCCCACACAGCCCGCAGTGTGTCAGAGTGTAGGGTCACACACACACACACAGTGATCCCCACACAGCCCGCAGTGTGTCAGAGTGTAGGGACCCCCTCACACACACAGTGATCCCCACACAGCCCGCAGTGTGTCAGAGTGTAGGGACCCCCCCTCACACACAGTGATCCCCACACAGCCCGCAGTGTGTCAGAGTGTAGGGTCCCCCTCACACACACAGTGAACCCCACACAGCCCGCAGTGTGTCAGAGTGTAGGGTCACACACACAGTGCCCCCCACACAGCCCGCAGTGTGTCAGAGTGTAGGGTCTCCCTCACACACACAGTGCCCCCCCACACAGCCCGCAGTGTGTCAGAGTGTAGGGACCCCCCCTCACACACAGTGATCCCCCACACAGCCCGCAGTGTGTCAGAGTGTAGGGACCCCCCCTCACACACAGTGATCCCCACACAGCCCGCAGTGTGTCAGAGTGTAGGGTCACACACACACACAGTGATCCCCACACAGCCCGCAGTGTGTCAGAGTGTAGGGTCACACACACACACAGTGATCCCCACACAGCCCGCAGTGTGTCAGAGTGTAGGGACCCCCTCACACACACAGTGATCCCCACACAGCCCGTAGTGTGTCAGAGTGTAGGGTCTCCCTCACACACAGTGCCCCCCCACACAGCCCGCAGTGTGTCAGAGTGTAGGGTCACACACACACACAGTGCCCCCCCACACAGCCCGCAGTGTGTCAGAGTGTAGGGTCTCCCTCACACACAGTGATCCCCCACACAGCCCGCAGTGTGTCAGAGTGTAGGGTCCCCCTCACACACACAGTGATCCCCACACAGCCCGCAGTGTGTCAGAGTGTAGGGTCCCCCTCACACACACAGTGATCCCCCACACAGCCCGCAGTGTGTCAGAGTGTAGGGTCCCCCTCACACACACAGTGCCCCCCCACACAGCCCGCAGTGTGTCAGAGTGTAGGGTCCCCCTCACACACAGTGCCCCCCCACACAGCCCGCAGTGTGTCAGAGTGTAGGGACCCCCTCACACACACAGTGATCCCCACACAGCCCGCAGTGTGTCAGAGTGTAGGGACCCCCTCACACACACAGTGCCCCCCCACACAGCCCGCAGTGTGTCAGAGTGTAGGGTCCCCCTCACACACAGTGATCCCCCACACAGCCCGCAGTGTGTCAGAGTGTAGGGTCACACACACACAGTGATCCCCACACAGCCCGCAGTGTGTCAGAGTGTAGGGTCACACACACACACAGTGATCCCCCACACAGCCCACAGTGTGTCAGAGTGTAGGGTCACACACACACAGTGCCCCCCCACACAGCCCGCAGTGTGTCAGAGTGTAGGGACCCCCTCACACACAGTGATCCCCACACAGCCCGCAGTGTGTCAGAGTGTAGGGACCCCCTCACACACACAGTGATCCCCCACACAGCCCGCAGTGTGTCAGAGTGTAGGGTCACACACACACAGTGATCCCCACACAGCCCGCAGTGTGTCAGAGTGTAGGGTCACACACACACACAGTGCCCCCCCACACAGCCCGCAGTGTGTCAGAGTGTAGGGTCACACACACACAGTGATCCCCACACAGCCCGCAGTGTGTCAGAGTGTAGGGTCTCCCTCACACACACAGTGCCCCCCCCACACAGCCCGCAGTGTGTCAGAGTGTAGGGTCACACACACACAGTGATCCCCACACAGCCCGCAGTGTGTCAGAGTGTAGGGTCTCCCTCACACACAGTGCCCCCCCCACACAGCCCGCAGTGTGTCAGAGTGTAGGGTCTCCCTCACACACACAGTGCCCCCCCCACACAGCCCGCAGTGTGTCAGAGTGTAGGGTCACACACACACACAGTGATCCCCACACAGCCCGCAGTGTGTCAGAGTGTAGGGTCCCCCTCACACACAGTGCCCCCCCCACACAGCCCACAGTGTGTCAGAGTGTAGGGTCTCCCTCACACACACAGTGATCCCCACACAGCCCGCAGTGTGTCAGAGTGTAGGGTCCCCCTCACACACAGTGCCCCCCCCACACAGCCCACAGTGTGTCAGAGTGTAGGGACCCCCTCACACACACAGTGATCCCCACACAGCCCGCAGTGTGTCAGAGTGTAGGGTCCCCCTCACACACAGTGATCCCCCACAAAGCCCACAGTGTGTCAGAGTGTAGGGTCCCCCTCACACACACAGTGATCCCCACACAGCCCGCAGTGTGTCAGAGTGTAGGGACCCCCTCACACACACAGTGATCCCCACACAGCCCGCAGTGTGTCAGAGTGTAGGGTCTCCCCCTCACACACAGTGATCCCCACACAGCCCACAGTGTGTCAGAGTGTAGGGACCCCCTCACACACACAGTGATCCCCACACTGCCCGCAGTGTGTCAGAGTGTAGGGTCTCCCCCTCACACACAGTGATCCCCCACACAGCCCGCAGTGTGTCAGAGTGTAGGGTCACACACACACACAGTGATCCCCACACAGCCCGCAGTGTGTCAGAGTGTAGGGTCACACACACACACAGTGATCCCCACACAGCCCGCAGTGTGTCAGAGTGTAGGGTCACACACACACACAGTGCCCCCCCACACAGCACGCAGTGTGTCAGAGTGTAGGGTCTCCCTCACACACACAGTGATCCCCACACAGCCCACAGTGTGTCAGAGTGTAGGGACACCCTCACACACACAGTGATCCCCACACAGCCCGCAGTGTGTCAGAGTGTAGGGTCCCCCTCACACACACAGTGATCCCCACACAGCCCGCAGTGTGTCAGAGTGTAGGGTCACACACACACAGTGCCCCCCCACACAGCCCGCAGTGTGTCAGAGTGTAGGGTCCCCCCCCTCACACACAGTGCCCCCCCCACACAGCCCGCAGTGTGTCAGAGTGTAGGGTCCCCCTCACACACACAGTGATCCCCACACAGCCCGCAGTGTGTCAGAGTGTAGGGTCCCCCTCACACACACAGTGCCCCCCCCACACAGCCCGCAGTGTGTCAGAGTGTAGGGACCCCCCCCTCACACACACAGTGCCCCCCCACACAGCCCACAGTGTGTCAGAGTGTAGGGTCTCCCTCACACACACACAGTGATCCCCACACAGCTCGCAGTGTGTCAGAGTGTAGGGTCCCCCTCACACACACAGTGCCCCCCCCACACAGCCCGCAGTGTGTCAGAGTGTAGGGACCCCCCCCTCACACACACAGTGCCCCCCCACACAGCCCGCAGTGTGTCAGAGTGTAGGGTCCCCCCCCTCACACACAGTGCCCCCCCCCACACAGCCCGCAGTGTGTCAGAGTGTAGGGTCTCCCTCACACACACAGTGCCCCCCCACACAGCCCACAGTGTGTCAGAGTGTAGGGACCCCCTCACACACAGTGATCCCCCACACAGCCCGCAGTGTGTCAGAGTGTAGGGTCACACACACACAGTGATCCCCACACAGCCCGCAGTGTGTCAGAGTGTAGGGTCACACACACACACAGTGATCCCCACACAGCCCACAGTGTGTCAGAGTGTAGGGTCACACACACACAGTGCCCCCCCCACACAGCCCGCAGTGTGTCAGAGTGTAGGGTCACACACACACAGTGATCCCCACACAGCCCGCAGTGTGTCAGAGTGTAGGGTCACACACACACACACAGTGATCCCCCACACAGCCCGCAGTGTGTCAGAGTGTAGGGTCCCCCTCACACACAGTGCCCCCCCCACACAGCCCACAGTGTGTCAGAGTGTAGGGTCACACACACACAGTGATCCCCACACAGCCCGCAGTGTGTCAGAGTGTAGGGTCTCCCTCACACACAGTGATCCCCACACAGCCCGCAGTGTGTCAGAGTGTAGGGTCACACACACACACAGTGATCCCCCACACAGCCCGCAGTGTGTCAGAGTGTAGGGACCCCCTCACACACACAGTGCCCCCCCACACAGCCCGCAGTGTGTCAGAGTGTAGGGTCACACACACACACACAGTGATCCCCACACAGCCCGCAGTGTGTCAGAGTGTAGGGACCCCCTCACACACACAGTAATCCCCACACAGCCCACAGTGTGTCAGAGTGTAGGGTCACACACACACACACAGTGCCCCCCCACACAGCCCGCAGTGTGTCAGAGTGTAGGGACCCCCTCACACTCACAGTGATCCCTCACACAGCCCGCAGTGTGTCAGAGTGTAGGGTCACACACACACTCAGTGATCCCCACACAGCCCACAGTGTGTCAGAGTGTAGGGTCCCCCTCACACACACAGTGATCCCCACACAGCACGCAGTGTGTCAGAGTGTAGGGTCACACACACACACAGTGCCCCCCGACACAGCCCGCAGTGTGTCAGAGTGTAGGGTCACACACACACAGTGCCCCCCCACACAGCCCGCAGTGTGTCAGAGTGTAGGGTCACACACACACACACAGTGATCCCCCACACAGCCCGCAGTGTGTCAGAGTGTAGGGTCACACACACACTCAGTGATCCCCACACAGCCCGCAGTGTGTCAGAGTGTAGGGTCTCCCTCACACACACAGTGATCCCCACACAGCCCACAGTGTGTCAGAGTGTAGGGTCCCCCTCACACACACAGTGATCCCCACACAGCCCGCAGTGTGTCAGAGTGTAGGGTCACACACACACACACAGTGCCCCCCCCACACAGCCCGCAGTGTGTCAGAGTGTAGGGTCACACACACACAGTGATCCCCACACAGCCCGCAGTGTGTCAGAGTGTAGGGTCCCCCTCACACACACAGTGATCCCCACACAGCCCGCAGTGTGTCAGAGTGTAGGGTCACACACACACACAGTGATCCCCACACAGCCCGCAGTGTGTCAGAGTGTAGGGTCTCACACACACACAGTGATCCCCACACAGCCCGCAGTGTATCAGAGTGTAGGGTCCCCCTCACACACACAGTGATCCCCACACAGCCCGCAGTGTGTCAGAGTGTAGGGTCACACACACACACAGTGATCCCCACACAGCCCGCAGTGTGTCAGAGTGTAGGGTCTCACACACACACAGTGATCCCCACACAGCCCGCAGTGTATCAGAGTGTAGGGTCCCCCTCACACACACAGTGATCCCCACACAGCCCGCAGTGTGTCAGAGTGTAGGGTCACACACACACACAGTGATCCCCACACAGCCCGCAGTGTGTCAGAGTGTAGGGTCACACACACACACACAGTGCCCCCCCCACACAGCCCGCAGTGTGTCAGAGTGTAGGGTCACACACACACAGTGATCCCCACACAGCCCGCAGTGTGTCAGAGTGTAGGGTCCCCCTCACACACACAGTGATCCCCACACAGCCCGCAGTGTGTCAGAGTGTAGGGTCACACACACACACAGTGATCCCCACACAGCCCGCAGTGTGTCAGAGTGTAGGGTCACACACACACACAGTGATCCCCACACACAGCCCGCAGTGTGTCAGAGTGTAGGGTCTCACACACACACAGTGATCCCCACACAGCCCGCAGTGTGTCAGAGTGTAGGGTCACACACACAGTGATCCCCACACACAGCCCGCAGTGTGTCAGAGTGTAGGGACCCCCTCACACACACAGTGATCCCCCACACAGCCCGCAGTGTGTCAGAGTGTAGGGTCACACACACACACACAGTGATCCCCACACAGCCCGCAGTGTGTCAGAGTGTAGGGTCCCCCTCACACACACAGTGATCCCCACACAGCCCGCAGTGTGTCAGAGTGTAGGGACCCCCTCACACACACAGCGCCCCCCCACACAGCCCGCAGTGTGTCAGAGTGTAGGGTCCCCCTCACACACACAGTGCCCCCCCCACACAGCCCGCAGTGTGTCAGAGTGTAGGGTCTCCCTCACACACAGTGCCCCCCACACAGCCCGCAGTGTGTCAGAGTGTAGGGTCTCCCTCACACACACAGTGCCCCCCCACACAGCCCGCAGTGTGTCAGAGTGTAGGGTCTCCCTCACACACACAGTGCCCCCCCACACAGCCCGCAGTGTGTCAGAGTGTAGGGACCCCCTCACACACAGTGATCCCCACACAGCCCGCAGTGTGTCAGAGTGTAGGGTCCCCCACACACACAGTGCCCCCCCACACAGCCCGCAGTGTGTCAGAGTGTAGGGTCTCCCTCACACACACAGTGTCCCCCCACACAGCCCGCAGTGTGTCAGAGTGTAGGGTCACACACACACACAGTGATCCCCACACATCCCGCAGTGTGTCAGAGTGTAGGGTCACACACACACACAGTGATCCCCACACATCCCGCAGTGTGTCAGAGTGTAGGGTCACACACACACACAGTGATCCCCACACATCCCACAGTGTGTCAGAGTGTAGGGTCTCCCTCACACACACAGTGTCCCCCCACACAGCCCGCAGTGTGTCAGAGTGTAGGGTCACACACACACAGTGATCCCCACACAGCCCGCAGTGTGTCAGAGTGTAGGGTCCCCCTCACACACAGTGATCCCCACACATCCCGCAGTGTGTCAGAGTGTAGGGTCTCCCTCACACACACAGTGTCCCCCACACAGCCCGCAGTGTGTCAGAGTGTAGGGTCACACACACACACACAGTGCCCCCCCCACACAGCCCGCAGTGTGTCAGAGTGTAGGGTCTCCCTCACACACACAGTGCCCCCCCACACAGCCCGCAGTGTGTCAGAGTGTAGGGTCCCCCTCACACACACAGTGATCCCCACACAGCCCGCAGTGTGTCAGAGTGTAGGGTCACACACACACAGTGATCCCCACACAGCCCGCAGTGTGTCAGAGTGTAGGGTCCCCCTCACACACACAGTGATCCCCACACAGCCCGCAGTGTGTCAGAGTGTAGGGTCACACACACACACAGTGCCCCCCGACACAGCCCGCAGTGTGTCAGAGTGTAGGGTCACACACACACAGTGCCCCCCCACACAGCCCGCAGTGTGTCAGAGTGTAGGGTCACACACACACACACAGTGATCCCCCACACAGCCCGCAGTGTGTCAGAGTGTAGGGTCACACACACACTCAGTGATCCCCACACAGCCCGCAGTGTGTCAGAGTGTAGGGTCTCCCTCACACACACAGTGATCCCCACACAGCCCACAGTGTGTCAGAGTGTAGGGTCCCCCTCACACACACAGTGATCCCCACACAGCCCGCAGTGTGTCAGAGTGTAGGGTCACACACACACACACAGTGCCCCCCCCACACAGCCCGCAGTGTGTCAGAGTGTAGGGTCACACACACACAGTGATCCCCACACAGCCCGCAGTGTGTCAGAGTGTAGGGTCCCCCTCACACACACAGTGATCCCCACACAGCCCGCAGTGTGTCAGAGTGTAGGGTCACACACACACACAGTGATCCCCACACAGCCTGCAGTGTGTCAGAGTGTAGGGTCTCACACACACACAGTGATCCCCACACACAGCCCGCAGTGTGTCAGAGTGTAGGGTCTCACACACACACAGTGATCCCCACACAGCCCGCAGTGTGTCAGAGTGTAGGGTCACACACACAGTGATCCCCACACAGCCCACAGTGTGTCAGAGTGTAGGGACCCCCTCACACACACAGTGATCCCCCACACAGCCCGCAGTGTGTCAGAGTGTAGGGTCACACACACACACAGTGATCCCCACACAGCCCGCAGTGTGTCAGAGTGTAGGGACCCCCTCACACACACAGTGATCCCCACACAGCCCGCAGTGTGTCAGAGTGTAGGGACCCCCTCACACACACAGCGCCCCCCCACACAGCCCGCAGTGTGTCAGAGTGTAGGGTCCCCCTCACACACACAGTGCCCCCCCACACAGCCCGCAGTGTGTCAGAGTGTAGGGTCTCCCTCACACACACAGTGCCCCCCCACACAGCCCGCAGTGTGTCAGAGTGTAGGGTCTCCCTCACACACACAGTGCCCCCCCACACAGCCCGCAGTGTGTCAGAGTGTAGGGTCCCCCACACACACAGTGATCCCCACACAGCCCACAGTGTGTCAGAGTGTAGGGTCCCCCACACACACAGTGCCCCCCCACACAGCCCGCAGTGTGTCAGAGTGTAGGGTGCCCCTCACACACACAGTGATCCCCACACAGCCCGCAGTGTGTCAGAGTGTAGGGTCCCCCTCACACACAGTGATCCCCACACAGCCCGCAGTGTGTCAGAGTGTAGGGTCTCCCTCACACACACAGTGTCCCCCCACACAGCCCGCAGTGTGTCAGAGTGTAGGGTCTCCCTCACACACACAGTGATCCCCACACAGCCCGCAGTGTGTCAGAGTGTAGGGTCACACACACACAGTGCCCCCCCACACAGCCCGCAGTGTGTCAGAGTGTAGGGTCACACACACACAGTGATCCCCACACAGCCCGCAGTGTGTCAGAGTGTAGGGTCACACACACACAGTGATCCCCACACAGCCCGCAGTGTGTCAGAGTGTAGGGACCCCCTCACACACACAGTGCCCCCCCACACAGCCCGCAGTGTGTCAGAGTGTAGGGTCCCCCTCACACACAGTGATCCCCACACATCCCGCAGTGTGTCAGAGTGTAGGGTCTCCCTCACACACACAGTGTCCCCCACACAGCCCGCAGTGTGTCAGAGTGTAGGGTCACACACACACACACAGTGCCCCCCCCACACAGCCCGCAGTGTGTCAGAGTGTAGGGTCCCCCTCACACACACAGTGATCCCCACACAGCCCGCAGTGTGTCAGAGTGTAGGGTCACACACACACAGTGATCCCCACACAGCCCGCAGTGTGTCAGAGTGTAGGGACCCCCTCACACACACAGTGATCCCCACACAGCCCGCAGTGTGTCAGAGTGTAGGGTCCCCCTCACACACACAGTGATCCCCACACAGCCCGCAGTGTGTCAGAGTGTAGGGTCACACACACACACAGTGCCCCCCCACACAGCCCGCAGTGTGTCAGAGTGTAGGGTCACACACACACACAGTGATCCCCACACAGCCCGCAGTGTGTCAGAGTGTAGGGTCCCCCTCACACACAGTGATCCCCACACAGCCCGCAGTGTGTCAGAGTGTAGGGTCCCCCTCACACACAGTGATCCCCACACAGCCCGCAGTGTGTCAGAGTGTAGGGTCCCCCTCACACACAGTGATCCCCACACAGCCCGCAGTGTGCCAGAGTGTAGGGTCACACACACACAGTGATCCCCCACACAGCCCGCAGTGTGTCAGAGTGTAGGGTCACACACACACAGTGATCCCCACACAGCCCGCAGTGTGTCAGAGTGTAGGGACCCCCTCACACACAGTGCCCCCCCACACAGCCCGCAGTGTGTCAGAGTGTAGGGTCACACACACACAGTGCCCCCCCCACACAGCCCACAGTGTGTCAGAGTGTAGGGTCTCCCTCACACACACAGTGATCCCCACACAGCCCGCAGTGTGTCAGAGTGTAGGGTCACACACACACACACAGTGATCCCCACACAGCCCGCAGTGTGTCAGAGTGTAGGGTCTCCCTCACACACACACACAGTGATCCCCCACACAGCCCGCAGTGTGTCAGAGTGTAGGGACCCCCTCACACACACAGTGCCCCCCCACACAGCCCGCAGTGTGTCAGAGTGTAGGGTCCCCCTCACACACACAGTGATCCCCACACAGCCCGCAGTGTGTCAGAGTGTAGGGTCCCCCCCCACACACACAGTGCCCCCCACACAGCCCGCAGTGTGTCAGAGTGTAGGGACCCCCTCACACACACAGTGCCCCCCCACACAGCCCGCAGTGTGTTAGAGTGTAGTGTCCCCCTCACACACACAGTGATCCCCACACAGCCCGCAGTGTGTCAGAGTGTAGGGTCACACACACACACACAGTGCCCCCCCACACAGCCCGCAGTGTGTCAGAGTGTAGGGTCACACACACACACAGTGCCCCCCCCACACAGCCCGCAGTGTGTCAGAGTGTAGGGTCCCCCTCACACACACAGTGATCCCCTCACAGCCCGCAGTGTGTCAGAGTGTAGGGTAACACACACACAGTGCCCCCCCACACAGCCCGCAGTGTGTCAGAGTGTAGGGTCCCCCTCACACACAGTGATCCCCACACAGCCCGCAGTGTGTCAGAGTGTAGGGTCCCCCTCACACACAGTGCCCCCCCCACACAGCCCGCAGTGTGTCAGAGTTTAGGGTCTCCCTCACACACACAGTGCCCCCCCCACACAGCCCGCAGTGTGTCAGAGTGTAGGGTCCCCCTCACACACAGTGATCCCCACACAGCCCGCAGTGTGTCAGAGTGTAGGGTCTCACACACACACAGTGATCCCCACACAGCCCACAGTGTGTCAGAGTGTAGGGTCACACACACACACAGTGATCCCCACACAGCCCGCAGTGTGTCAGAGTGTAGGGTCACACACACACAGTGATCCCCCACACAGCCCGCAGTGTGTCAGAGTGTAGGGTCTCACACACACACACAGTGTCCCCCACACAGCCCACAGTGTGTCAGAGTGTAGGGTCTCCCTCACACACAGTGATCCCCACACAGCCCGCAGTGTGTCAGAGTGTAGGGTCTCCCTCACACACACAGTGATCCCCACACAGCCCGCAGTGTGTCAGAGTGTAGGGTCACACACACACAGTGATCCCCACACAGCCCGCAGTGTGTCAGAGTGTAGGGTCCCCCTCATACACAGTGATCCCCACACAGCCCGCAGTGTGTCAGAGTGTAGGGTCCCCCTCACACACAGTGCCCCCCCCACACAGCCCACAGTGTGTCAGAGTGTAGGGTCCCCCTCACACACAGTGCCCCCCCCACACAGCCCACAGTGTGTCAGAGTGTAGGGTCCCCCTCACACACAGTGCCCCCCCCACACAGCCCGCAGTGTGTCAGAGTGTAGGGTCTCCCTCACACACACAGTGCCCCCCCCACACAGCCCACAGTGTGTCAGAGTGTAGGGTCCCCCTCACACACAGTGCCCCCTCCACACAGCCCGCAGTGTGTCAGAGTGTAGGGTCACACACACACACAGTGCCCCCCCACACAGCCCGCAGTGTGTCAGAGTGTAGGGTCACACACACACAGTGATCCCCACACAGCCCACAGTGTGTCAGAGTGTAGGGTCACACACACACAGTGCCCCCCCACACAGCCCACAGTGTGTCAGAGTGTAGGGACCCCCTCACACACAGTGATCCCCACACAGCCCGCAGTGTGTCAGAGTGTAGGGTCTCCCTCACACAGTGCCCCCCCACACAGCCCGCAGTGTGTCAGAGTGTAGGGTCACACACACACAGTGCCCCCCCCCACACAGCCTGCAGTGTGTCAGATTGTAGGGTCACACACACACACAGTGCCCCCCACACAGCCCACAGTGTGTCAGAGTGTAGGGTCACACACACACACAGTGCCCCCCCCACACAGCCCGCAGTGTGTCAGAGTGTAGGGTCTCCCTCACACACAGTGCCCCCCACACAGCCCACAGTGTGTCAGAGTGTAGGGTCACACACACACAGTGATCCCCCACACAGCCCACAGTGTGTCAGAGTGTAGGGTCACACACACACACAGTGATCCCCCACACAGCCCGCAGTGTGTCAGAGTGTAGGGTCACACACACACACAGTGATCCCCCACACAGCCCGCAGTGTGTCAGAGTGTAGGGTCACACACACACACAGTGATCCCCCACACAGCCCGCAGTGTGTCAGAGTGTAGGGTCACACACACACACAGTGCCCCCCCCACACAGCCCGCAGTGTGTCAGAGTGTAGGGTCTCCCTCACACACACAGTGCCCCCCCCACACAGCCCGCAGTGTGTCAGAGTGTAGGGTCACACACACACAGTGATCCCCCACACAGTCTGCAGTGTGTCAGAGTGTAGGGTCTCCCTCACACACAGTGATCCCCACACAGCCCGCAGTGTGTCAGAGTGTAGGGTCTCCCTCACACACACAGTGCCCCCCCCACACAGCCCGCAGTGTGTCAGAGTGTAGGGTCACACACACACAGTGATCCCCCACACAGCCTGCAGTGTGTCAGAGTGTAGGGTCTCCCTCACACACACAGTGCCCCCCCCACACAGCCCGCAGTGTGTCAGAGTGTAGGGTCACACACACACAGTGATCCCCCACACAGCCCGCAGTGTGTCAGAGTGTAGGGTCCCCCTCACACACACAGTGATCCCCCACACAGCCCGCAGTGTGTCAGAGTGTAGGGTCTCCCTCACACACACAGTGCCCCCCCACACAGCCCGCAGTGTGTCAGAGTGTAGGGTCCCCCTCACACACACAGTGATCCCCACACACAGCCCGCAGTGTGTCAGAGTGTAGGGTCACACACACACACAGTGATCCCCACACAGCCCGCAGTGTGTCAGAGTGTAGGGTCTCCCTCACACACACAGTGATCCCCACACACAGCCCGCAGTGTGTCAGAGTGTAGGGTCACACACACACTCAGTGCCCCCCCACACAGCCCGCAGTGTGTCAGAGTGTAGGGTCACACACACACACAGTGCCCCCCCCACACAGCCCGCAGTGTGTCAGAGTGTAGGGTCACACACACACACAGTGATCCCCACACACAGCCCGCAGTGTGTCAGAGTGTAGGGTCACACACACAGTGCCCCCCACACATCCCACAGTGTGTCAGAGTGTAGGGTCTCCCTCACACACAGTGATCCCCACACAGCCCGCAGTGTGTCAGAGTGTAGGGTCTCCCTCACACACAGTGATCACCACACACAGCCCGCAGTGTGTCAGAGTGTAGGGTCACACACACAGTGCCCCCCACACAGCCCACAGTGTGTCTGAGTGTAGGGTCTCCCCCTCACACACAGTGATCCCCACACAGCCCGCAGTGTGTCAGAGTGTAGGGACCCCCTCACACACACAGTGCCCCCCCCACACAGCCCGCAGTGTGTCAGAGTGTAGGGTCCCCCTCACACACAGTGATCCCCCACACAGCCCGCAGTGTGTCAGAGTGTAGGGTCTCCCTCACACACACAGTGATCCCCACACAGCCCGCAGTGTGTCAGAGTGTAGGGTCACACACACACAGTGATCCCCACACAGCCCGCAGTGTGTCAGAGTGTAGGGACCCCCTCACACACACAGTGCCCCCCCACACAGCCCGCAGTGTGTCAGAGTGTAGGGTCCCCCTCACACACACAGTGCCCCCCCCACACAGCCCGCAGTGTGTCAGAGTGTAGGGTCCCCCTCACACACAGTGATCCCCACACAGCCCGCAGTGTGTCAGAGTGTAGGGTCCCCCTCACACACAGTGATCCCCCACACAGCCCGCAGTGTGTCAGAGTGTAGGGTCACACACACACAGTGATCCCCCACACAGCCCGCAGTGTGTCAGAGTGTAGGGTCACACACACACACACAGTGATCCCCACACAGCCCGCATTGTGTCAGAGTGTAGGGACCCCCCCCTCACACACAGTGCCCCCCACACAGCCCGCAGTGTGTCAGAGTGTAGGGTCACACACACACTCAGTGCCCCCCCACACAGCCCGCAGTGTGTCAGAGTGTAGGGTCTCACACACACACAGTGATCCCCACACAGCCCACAGTGTGTCAGAGTGTAGGGTCCCCCTCACACACAGTGCCCCCCCCACACAGCCCGCAGTGTGTCAGAGTGTAGGGTCTCACACACACACAGTGATCCCCACACAGCCCGCAGTGTGTCAGAGTGTAGGGTCCCCCTCACACACAGTGCCCCCCCCACACAGCCCGCAGTGTGTCAGAGTGTAGGGTCTCCCTCACACACACAGTGCCCCCCCCACACAGCCCGCAGTGTGTCAGAGTGTAGGGTCTCACACACACACAGTGATCCCCACACAGCCCACAGTGTGTCAGAGTGTAGGGTCACACACACACACAGTGATCCCCACACAGCCCACAGTGTGTCAGAGTGTAGGGACCCCCTCACACACAGTGATCCCCCACACAGCCCGCAGTGTGTCAGAGTGTAGGGTCACACACACACACAGTGATCCCCACACAGCCCGCAGTGTGTCAGAGTGTAGGGTCTCCCTCACACACACAGTGATCCCCACACAGCCCGCAGTGTGTCAGAGTGTAGGGTCCCCCTCATACACAGTGATCCCCACACAGCCCGCAGTGTGTCAGAGTGTAGGGTCCCCCTCACACACAGTGCCCCCCCCACACAGCCCGCAGTGTGTCAGAGTGTAGGGACCCCCCCACACACACAGTGCCCCCCCCACACAGCCCGCAGTGTGTCAGAGTGTAGGGTCACACACACACAGTGCCCCCCCACACAGCCCGCAGTGTGTCAGAGTGTAGGGTCACACACACACAGTGCCCCCCCCACACAGCCCGCAGTGTGTCAGAGTGTAGGGTCTCCCTCACACACAGTGATCCCCCACACAGCCCGCAGTGTGTCAGAGTGTAGGGTCTCCCTCACACACAGTGCCCCCCCACACAGCCCGCAGTGTGTCAGAGTGTAGGGTCTCCCTCACACACAGTGCCCCCCCCACACAGCCCGCAGTGTGTCAGAGTGTAGGGTCTCCCTCTCACACAGTGCCCCCCCACACAGCCCGCAGTGTGTCAGAGTGTAGGGTCTCCCTCACACACAGTGCCCCCCCCACACAGCCCACAGTGTGTCAGAGTGTAGGGTCACACACACACAGTGCCCCCCCCACATAGCACGCAGTGTGTCAGAGTGTAGGGTCCCCCTCACACACACAGTGCCCCCCCACACAGCCCGCAGTGTGTCAGAGTGTAGGGTCTCCCTCACACACAGTGATCCCCACACAGCCCGCAGTGTGTCAGAGTGTAGGGTCACACACACACAGTGATTCCCACACAGCCCGCAGTGTGTCAGAGTGTAGGGTCACACACACACACACAGTGCCCCCCCCACACAGCCCACAGTGTGTCAGAGTGTAGGGTCTCACACACACACAGTGCCCCCCCACACAGCCCGCAGTGTGTCAGAGTGTAGGGTCTCACACACACAGTGATCCCCACACAGCCCGCAGTGTGTCAGAGTGTAGGGACCCCCTCACACACACAGTGATCCCCACACAGCCCGCAGTGTGTCAGAGTGTAGGGACCCCCTCTCACACACAGTGCCCCCCCACACAGCCCACAGTGTGTCAGAGTGTAGGGTCTCACACACACACAGTGATCCCCACACAGCCCGCAGTGTGTCAGAGTGTAGGGTCACACACACACACACAGTGCCCCCCACACAGCCCACAGTGTGTCAGAGTGTAGGGACCCCCTCACACACAGTGCCCCCCCACACAGCCCGCAGTGTGTCAGAGTGTAGGGTCACACACACACACACAGTGCCCCCCACACAGCCCACAGTGTGTCAGAGTGTAGGGACCCCCTCACACACAGTGCCCCCCCACACAGCCCGCAGTGTGTCAGAGTGTAGGGTCACACACACACACACAGTGATCCCCACACAGCCCGCAGTGTGTCAGAGTGTCGGGTCCCCCTCACACACACAGTGATCCCCACACAGCCCGCAGTGTGTCAGAGTGTAGGGTCTCCCTCACACACAGTGATCCCCACACAGCCCGCAGTGTGTCAGAGTGTAGGGTCACACACACACACAGTGATCCCCACACAGCCTGCAGTGTGTCAGAGTGTAGGGTCTCACACACACACAGTGATCCCCACACAGCCCGCAGTGTGTCAGAGTGTAGGGTCACACACACACACACAGTGCCCCCCACACAGCCCACAGTGTGTCAGAGTGTAGGGACCCCCTCACACACAGTGCCCCCCCACACAGCCCGCAGTGTGTCAGAGTGTAGGGTCACACACACACACAGTGATCCCCACACAGCCCGCAGTGTGTCAGAGTGTAGGGTCACACACACACACACAGTGCCCCCCACACAGCCCACAGTGTGTCAGAGTGTAGGGTCACACACACACAGTGCCCCCCCACACAGCCCGCAGTGTGTCAGAGTGTAGGGTCACACACACACACACAGTGATCCCCACACAGCCCGCAGTGTGTCAGAGTGTAGGGTCACACACACACACAGTGCCCCCCCACACAGCCCGCAGTGTGTCAGAGTGTAGGGTCACACACACACAGTGATCCCCACACAGCCCGCAGTGTGTCAGAGTGTAGGGTCTCCCTCACACACACAGTGATCCCCACACAGCCCGCAGTGTGTCAGAGTGTAGGGTCACACACACACAGTGATCCCCCACACAGCCCGCAGTGTGTCAGAGTGTAGGGTCACACACACACACAGTGATCCCCACACAGCCCACAGTGTGTCAGAGTGTAGGGTCTCCCTCACACACAGTGATCCCCACACAGCCCGCAGTGTGTCAGAGTGTAGGGTCTCCCTCACACACACAGTGATCCCCACACAGCCCGCAGTGTGTCAGAGTGTAGGGTCACACACACACAGTGATCCCCACACAGCCCGCAGTGTGTCAGAGTGTAGGGACCCCCTCACACACACAGTGCCCCCCCACACAGCCCGCAGTGTGTCAGAGTGTAGGGTCCCCCTCACACACACAGTGCCCCCCCCACACAGCCCGCAGTGTGTCAGAGTGTAGGGTCCCCCTCACACACAGTGATCCCCACACAGCCCGCAGTGTGTCAGAGTGTAGGGTCCCCCTCACACACAGTGATCCCCCACACAGCCCGCAGTGTGTCAGAGTGTAGGGTCCCCCTCACACACAGTGATCCCCACACAGCCCGCAGTGTGTCAGAGTGTAGGGTCACACACACACAGTGATCCCCCACACAGCCCGCAGTGTGTCAGAGTGTAGGGTCCCCCTCACACACACAGTGATCCCCACACAGCCCGCAGTGTGTCAGAGTGTAGGGTCACACACACACACACAGTGATCCCCACACAGCCCGCAGTGTGTCAGAGTGTAGGGACCCCCCCCTCACACACAGTGCCCCCCACACAGCCCGCAGTGTGTCAGAGTGTAGGGTCACACACACACTCAGTGCCCCCCCACACAGCCCGCAGTGTGTCAGAGTGTAGGGTCTCACACACACACAGTGATCCCCACACAGCCCACAGTGTGTCAGAGTGTAGGGTCCCCCTCACACACAGTGCCCCCCCCCATACAGCCCGCAGTGTGTCAGAGTGTAGGGTCTCACACACACACAGTGATCCCCACACAGCCCGCAGTGTGTCAGAGTGTATGGTCCCCCTCACACACAGTGCCCCCCCCACACAGCCCGCAGTGTGTCAGAGTGTAGGGTCTCCCTCACACACACAGTGCCCCCCCCACACAGCCCGCAGTGTGTCAGAGTGTAGGGTCTCACACACACACAGTGATCCCCACACAGCCCACAGTGTGTCAGAGTGTAGGGTCACACACACACACAGTGATCCCCACACAGCCCGCAGTGTGTCAGAGTGTAGGGTCACACACACACACAGTGATCCCCACACAGCCCGCAGTGTGTCAGAGTGTAGGGTCTCCCTCACACACACAGTGATCCCCACACAGCCCGCAGTGTGTCAGAGTGTAGGGTCCCCCTCATACACAGTGATCCCCACACAGCCCGCAGTGTGTCAGAGTGTAGGGTCCCCCTCACACACAGTGCCCCCCCCACACAGCCCGCAGTGTGTCAGAGTGTAGGGACCCCCCCACACACACAGTGCCCCCCCCACACAGCCCGCAGTGTGTCAGAGTGTAGGGTCTCCCTCACACACAGTGATCCCCCACACAGCCCGCAGTGTGTCAGAGTGTAGGGTCACACACACACAGTGCCCCCCCACACAGCCCGCAGTGTGTCAGAGTGTAGGGTCCCCCTCACACACACAGTGATCCCCACACAGCCCGCAGTGTGTCAGAGTGTAGGGTCTCCCTCACACACAGTGCCCCCCCACACAGCCCGCAGTGTGTCAGAGTGTAGGGTCTCCCTCACACACAGTGCCCCCCCCACACAGCCCGCAGTGTGTCAGAGTGTAGGGTCTCCCTCACACACAGTGCCCCCCCACACAGCCCGCAGTGTGTCAGAGTGTAGGGTCCCCCTCATACACAGTGATCCCCACACAGCCCGCAGTGTGTCAGAGTGTAGGGTCCCCCTCACACACACAGTGCCCCCCCCACATAGCACGCAGTGTGTCAGAGTGTAGGGTCCCCCTCACACACACAGTGCCCCCCCACACAGCCCGCAGTGTGTCAGAGTGTAGGGTCTCCCTCACACACACAGTGCCCCCCCCACACAGCCCGCAGTGTGTCAGAGTGTAGGGTCTCCCTCACAAACAGTGATCCCCACACAGCCCGCAGTGTGTCAGAGTGTAGGGTCACACACACACAGTGATTCCCACCCAGCCCGCAGTGTGTCAGAGTGTAGGGTCACACACACACACACAGTGCCCCCCCCACACAGCCCACAGTGTGTCAGAGTGTAGGGTCTCACACACACACAGTGCCCCCCCACACAGCCCACAGTGTGTCAGAGTGTAGGGTCTCACACACACAGTGATCCCCACACAGCCCGCAGTGTGTCAGAGTGTAGGGACCCCCTCACACACACAGTGATCCCCACACAGCCTGCAGTGTGTCAGAGTGTAGGGTCTCACACACACACAGTGATCCCCACACAGCCCGCAGTGTGTCAGAGTGTAGGGTCACACACACACACACAGTGCCCCCCCACACAGCCCGCAGTGTGTCAGAGTGTAGGGTCACACACACACACAGTGATCCCCACACAGCCCACAGTGTGTCAGAGTGTAGGGTCACACACACACAGTGCCCCCCCACACAGCCCGCAGTGTGTCAGAGTGTAGGGTCACACACACACACAGTGATCCCCACACAGCCCGCAGTGTGTCAGAGTGTAGGGTCTCCCTCACACACAGTGATCCCCACACAGCCCGCAGTGTGTCAGAGTGTAGGGTCACACACACACACAGTGCCCCCCCACACAGCCCGCAGTGTGTCAGAGTGTAGGGTCACACACACACAGTGATCCCCACACAGCCCGCAGTGTGTCAGAGTGTAGGGTCACACACACACACAGTGCCCCCCCACACAGCCCGCAGTGTGTCAGAGTGTAGGGTCTCACACACACACAGTGCCCCCCCACACAGCCCGCAGTGTGTCAGAGTGTAGGGTCACACACACACACAGTGCCCCCCCACACAGCCCGCAGTGTGTCAGAGTGTAGGGTCACACACACACACAGTGATCCCCACACAGCCCGCAGTGTGTCAGAGTGTAGGGTCTCCCTCACACACAGTGATCCCCACACAGCCCGCAGTGTGTCAGAGTGTAGGGTCACACACACACACAGTGCCCCCCCACACAGCCCGCAGTGTGTCAGAGTGTAGGGTCTCCCTCACACACACAGTGCCCCCGCACACAGCCCGCAGTGTGTCAGAGTGTAGGGTCACACACACACACACAGTGATCCCCACACAGCCCACAGTGTGTCAGAGTGTAGGGTCTCCCTCACACACACAGTGCCCCCCCACACAGCCCGCAGTGTGTCAGAGTGTAGGGACCCCCTCACACACACAGTGATCCCCACACAGCCCGCAGTGTGTCAGAGTGTAGGGTCACACACACACAGTGATCCCCACACAGCCCGCAGTGTGTCAGAGTGTAGGGTCACACACACACAGTGATCCACCACACAGCCCGCAGTGTGTCAGAGTGTAGGGTCTCACACACACAGTGCCCCCCCACACAGCCCGCAGTGTGTCAGAGTGTAGGGTCCCCCTCACACACACAGTGATCCCCACACAGCCCGCAGTGTGTCAGAGTGTAGGGTCTCCCTCACACACACAGTGATCCCCACACAGCCCGCAGTGTGTCAGAGTGTAGGGTCTCCCTCACACACACACAGTGATCCCCACACAGCCCGCAGTGTGTCAGAGTGTAGGGTCACACACACACACAGTGCCCCCCCACACAGCCCGCAGTGTGTCAGAGTGTAGGGTCTCCCTCACACACACACAGTGCCCCCCCCCACACAGCCCGCAGTGTGTCAGAGTGTAGGGACCCCCTCACACACACAGTGCCCCCCCACACAGCCCGCAGTGTGTCAGAGTGTAGGGTCACACACACACACAGTGCCCCCCCACACAGCCCGCAGTGTGTCAGAGTGTAGGGTCTCCCTCACACACAGTGATCCCCACACAGCCCGCAGTGTGTCAGAGTGTAGGGTCTCCCTCACACACACACACAGTGATCCCCACACAGCCCGCAGTGTGTCAGAGTGTAGGGTCCCCCTCACACACACAGTGCCCCCCCCACACAGCCCGCAGTGTGTCAGAGTGTAGGGTCCCCCTCACACACACAGTGCCCCCCCCACACAGCCCGCAGTGTGTCAGTGTAGGGTCTCCCTCACACACAGTGATCCCCCACACAGCCCGCAGTGTGTCAGAGTGTAGGGTCACACACACACAGTGATCCCCACACAGCCCGCAGTGTGTCAGAGTGTAGGGTCACACACACACAGTGATCCCCACACACAGCCCACAGTGTGTCAGAGTGTAGGGTCCCCCTCACACACAGTGATCCCCACACAGCCCGCAGTGTGTCAGAGTGTAGGGTCCCCCTCACACACACAGTGCCCCCCCACACAGCCCGCAGTGTGTCAGAGTGTAGGGACCCCCTCACACACAGTGATCCCCACACAGCCCGCAGTGTGTCAGAGTGTAGGGTCTCACACACACACAGTGATCCCCACACAGCCCGCAGTGTGTCAGAGTGTAGGGTCTCACACACACACAGTGATCCCCCACACAGCCCGCAGTGTGTCAGAGTGTAGGGTCACACACACACAGTGCCCCCCCACACAGCCCGCAGTGTGTCAGAGTGTAGGGTCCCCCTCACACACACAGTGCCCCCCCACACAGCCCGCAGTGTGTCAGAGTGTAGGGTCACACACACACAGTGCCCCCCCCACACAGCCCGCAGTGTGTCAGAGTGTAGGGTCTCCCTCACACACACAGTGATCCCCACACAGCCCGCAGTGTGTCAGAGTGTAGGGTCTCCCTCACACACACAGTGATCCCCACACAGCCCGCAGTGTGTCAGAGTGTAGGGTCACACACACACACACAGTGATCCCCACACAGTCCACAGTGTGTCAGAGTGTAGGGTCTCCCTCACACACACAGTGCCCCCCCACACAGCCCGCAGTGTGTCAGAGTGTAGGGTCTCACACACACACAGTGATCCCCACACAGCCCGCAGTGTGTCAGAGTGTAGGGTCCCCCTCACACACACAGTGCCCCCCCACACAGCCCGCAGTGTGTCAGAGTGTAGGGACCCCCTCATACACACACAGTGCCCCCCACACAGCCCGCAGTGTGTCAGAGTGTAGGGTCACACACACACACAGTGATCCCCACACAGCCCACAGTGTGTCAGAGTGTAGGGACCCCCTCACACACAGTGATCCCCACACAGCCCACAGTGTGTCAGAGTGTAGGGTCCCCCTCACACACACAGTGCCCCCCCCACACAGCCCGCAGTGTGTCAGAGTGTAGGGTCTCCCTCACACACACAGTGATCCCCACACAGCCCGCAGTGTGTCAGAGTGTAGGGTCACACACACACACAGTGATCCCCACACAGCCCGCAGTGTGTCAGAGTGTAGGGTCCCCCTCACACACACAGTGATCCCCCACACAGCCCGCAGTGTGTCAGAGTGTAGGGTCACACACACACAGTGCCCCCCCACACAGCCCGCAGTGTGTCAGAGTGTAGGGTCCCCCTCACACACACAGTGCCCCCCCCACATAGCACGCAGTGTGTCAGAGTGTAGGGTCTCCCTCACACACACAGTGATCCCCCACACAGCCCGCAGTGTGTCAGAGTGTAGGGTCACACACACACAGTGCCCCCCCACACAGCCCGCAGTGTGTCAGAGTGTAGGGTCCCCCTCACACACACAGTGATCCCCACACAGCCCGCAGTGTGTCAGAGTGTAGGGTCTCCCTCACACACAGTGCCCCCCCACACAGCCCACAGTGTGTCAGAGTGTAGGGTCCCCCTCATACACAGTGATCCCCACACAGCCCGCAGTGTGTCAGAGTGTAGGGTCCCCCTCACACACACAGTGCCCCCCCCACATAGCACGCAGTGTATCAGAGTGTAGGGTCTCCCTCACACACAGTGCCCCCCCACACAGCCCACAGTGTGTCAGAGTGTAGGGTCCCCCTCACACACAGTGATCCCCACACAGCCCGCAGTGTGTCAGAGTGTAGGGTCCCCCTCACACACACAGTGCCCCCCCACACAGCCCGCAGTGTGTCAGAGTGTAGGGTCTCCCTCACACACACAGTGCCCCCCCCACACAGCCCGCAGTGTGTCAGAGTGTAGGGTCTCCCTCACACACACAGTGATCCCCACACAGCCCGCAGTGTGTCAGAGTGTAGGGTCACACACACACAGTGATTCCCACACAGCCCGCAGTGTGTCAGAGTGTAGGGTCACACACACACACACAGTGCCCCCCCCACACAGCCCACAGTGTGTCAGAGTGTAGGGACCCCCTCACACACACAGTGATCCCCACACAGCCCGCAGTGTGTCAGAGTGTAGGGTCTCCCTCACACACACAGTGATCCCCACACACAGCCCGCAGTGTGTCAGAGTGTAGGGACCCCCTCACACACAGTGCCCCCCACACAGCCCGCAGTGTGTCAGAGTGTAGGGTCCCCCTCACACACAGTGCCCCCCACACAGCCCACAGTGTGTCAGAGTGTAGGGTCACACACACACAGTGATCCCCACACAGCCCACAGTGTGTCAGAGTGTAGGGTCACACACACACAGTGCCCCCCACACAGCCCGCAGTGTGTCAGAGTGTAGGGACCCCCCCACACACACAGTGATCCCCACACAGCCCACAGTGTGTCAGAGTGTAGGGTCTCCCTCACACACACAGTGATCCCCACACAGCCCGCAGTGTGTCAGAGTGTAGGGACCCCCTCACACACACAGTGATCCCCCACACAGCCCGCAGTGTGTCAGAGTGTAGGGTCCCCCTCACACACACAGTGCCCCCCCACACAGCCCGCAGTGTGTCAGAGTGTAGGGTCCCCCTCACACACACAGTGATCCCCACACAGCCCGCAGTGTGTCAGAGTGTAGGGTCCCCCTCACACACACAGTGCCCCCCCACACAGCCCGCAGTGTGTCAGAGTGTAGGGTCCCCCTCACACACACAGTGCCCCCCCACACAGCCCGCAGTGTGTCAGAGTGTAGGGACCCCCTCACACACACAGTGATCCCCACACAGCCCGCAGTGTGTCAGAGTGTAGGGTCTCCCTCACACACAGTGATCCCCACACAGCCCGCAGTGTGTCAGAGTGTAGGGTCTCCCTCACACACAGTGATCCCCACACAGCCCGCAGTGTGTCAGAGTGTAGGGTCACACACACACAGTGATCCCCACACAGCCCGCAGTGTGTCAGAGTGTAGGGTCACACACACACAGTGCCCCCCCACACAGCCCGCAGTGTGTCAGAGTGTAGGGTCACACACACACAGTGATCCCCACACAGCCCGCAGTGTGTCAGAGTGTAGGGACCCCCTCACACACACAGTGTCCCCCCACACAGCCCGCAGTGTGTCAGAGTGTAGGGTCTCCCTCACACACAGTGCCCCCCCACACAGCCCGCAGTGTGTCAGAGTGTAGGGTCACACACACACAGTGATCCCCACACAGCCCGCAGTGTGTCAGAGTGTAGGGTCTCCCTCACACACAGTGCCCCCCCACACAGCCCGCAGTGTGTCAGAGTGTAGGGTCTCCCTCACACACACAGTGCCCCCCCCACACAGCCCGCAGTGTGTCAGAGTGTAGGGTCTCCCTCACACACAGTGATCCCCCACACAGCCCGCAGTGTGTCAGAGTGTAGGGTCACACACACACACACAGTGCCCCCCCCACACAGCCCGCAGTGTGTCAGAGTGTAGGGTCTCCCTCACACACACAGTGCCCCCCCCACACAGCCCGCAGTGTGTCAGAGTGTAGGGTCACACACACACAGTGATCCCCCACACAGCCCGCAGTGTGTCAGAGTGTAGGGACCCCCTCACACACAGTGATCCCCACACAGCCCGCAGTGTGTCAGAGTGTAGGGACCCCCTCACACACACCGTGATCCCCACACAGACCGCAGTGTGTCAGAGTGTAGGGTCACACACACACAGTGATCCCCACACAGCCCGCAGTGTGTCAGAGTGTAGGGTCTCCCTCACACACAGTGATCCCCCACACAGCCCGCAGTGTGTCAGAGTGTAGGGTCACACACACACAGTGATCCCCACACAGCCCGCAGTGTGTCAGAGTGTAGGGTCCCCCTCACACACAGTGATCCCCACACAGCCCGCAGTGTGTCAGAGTGTAGGGTCCCCCTCACACACACAGTGCCCCCCCACACAGCCCGCAGTGTGTCAGAGTGTAGGGACCCCCTCACACACAGTGATCCCCACACAGCCCGCAGTGTGTCAGAGTGTAGGGTCTCACACACACACAGTGATCCCCACACAGCCCGCAGTGTGTCAGAGTGTAGGGTCTCACACACACACAGTGATCCCCACACAGCCCGCAGTGTGTCAGAGTGTAGGGTCTCACACACACACAGTGATCCCCACACAGCCCGCAGTGTGTCAGAGTGTAGGGTCTCACACACACACAGTGATCCCCCACACAGCCCACAGTGTGTCAGAGTGTAGGGTCACACACACACAGTGCCCCCCCACACAGCCCGCAGTGTGTCAGAGTGTAGGGTCACACACACACAGTGCCCCCCCACACAGCCCGCAGTGTGTCAGAGTGTAGGGTCCCCCTCACACACACAGTGCCCCCCCACACAGCCCGCAGTGTGTCAGAGTGTAGGGTCTCCCTCACACACACAGTGATCCCCACACAGCCCGCAGTGTGTCAGAGTGTAGGGTCTCACACACACACAGTGATCCCCACACAGCCCGCAGTGTGTCAGAGTGTAGGGTCCCCCTCACACACACAGTGCCCCCCCACACAGCCCGCAGTGTGTCAGAGTGTAGGGACCCCCTCATACACACACAGTGCCCCCCACACAGCCCGCAGTGTGTCAGAGTGTAGGGTCACACACACACACAGTGATCCCCACACAGCCCACAGTGTGTCAGAGTGTAGGGACCCCCTCACACACAGTGATCCCCACACAGCCCACAGTGTGTCAGAGTGTAGGGTCCCCCTCACACACACAGTGCCCCCCCCACACAGCCCGCAGTGTGTCAGAGTGTAGGGTCTCCCTCACACACAGTGATCCCCCACACAGCCCGCAGTGTGTCAGAGTGTAGGGTCACACACACACAGTGCCCCCCCACACAGCCCGCAGTGTGTCAGAGTGTAGGGTCACACACACACAGTGCCCCCCCACACAGCCCGCAGTGTGTCAGAGTGTAGGGTCCCCCTCACACACACAGTGATCCCCACACAGCCCGCAGTGTGTCAGAGTGTAGGGTCTCCCTCACACACAGTGCCCCCCCACACAGCCCACAGTGTGTCAGAGTGTAGGGTCCCCCTCATACACAGTGATCCCCACACAGCCCGCAGTGTGTCAGAGTGTAGGGTCCCCCTCACACACACAGTGCCCCCCCCACATAGCACGCAGTGTATCAGAGTGTAGGGTCTCCCTCACACACAGTGCCCCCCCACACAGCCCACAGTGTGTCAGAGTGTAGGGTCCCCCTCACACACAGTGATCCCCACACAGCCCGCAGTGTGTCAGAGTGTAGGGTCCCCCTCACACACACAGTGCCCCCCCACACAGCCCGCAGTGTGTCAGAGTGTAGGGTCTCCCTCACACACACAGTGCCCCCCCCACACAGCCCGCAGTGTGTCAGAGTGTAGGGTCTCCCTCACACACACAGTGATCCCCACACAGCCCGCAGTGTGTCAGAGTGTAGGGTCACACACACACAGTGATTCCCACACAGCCCGCAGTGTGTCAGAGTGTAGGGTCACACACACACACAGAGTGCCCCCCCCACACAGCCCACAGTGTGTCAGAGTGTAGGGACCCCCTCACACACACAGTGATCCCCACACAGCCCACAGTGTGTCAGAGTGTAGGGACCCCCTCACACACACACAGTGCCCCCCCCACACAGCCCGCAGTGTGTCAGAGTGTAGGGACCCCCTCACACACACAGTGATCCCCACACAGCCCGCAGTGTGTCAGAGTGTAGGGTCTCCCTCACACACAGTGATCCCAACACAGCCCGCAGTGTGTCAGAGTGTAGGGACCCCCTCACACACAGTGCCCCCCACACAGCCCGCAGTGTGTCAGAGTGTAGGGTCCCCCTCACACACAGTGCCCCCCACACAGCCCACAGTGTGTCAGAGTGTAGGGTCACACACACACAGTGATCCCCACACAGCCCACAGTGTGTCAGAGTGTAGGGTCACACACACACAGTGATCCCCACACAGCCCGCAGTGTGTCAGAGTGTAGGGTCTCCCTCACACACACAGTGATCCCCACACAGCCCGCAGTGTGTCAGAGTGTAGGGACCCCCTCACACACACAGTGATCCCCCACACAGCCCGCAGTGTGTCAGAGTGTAGGGTCCCCCTCACACACACAGTGCCCCCCCACACAGCCCGCAGTGTGTCAGAGTGTAGGGTCCCCCTCACACACACAGTGATCCCCACACAGCCCGCAGTGTGTCAGAGTGTAGGGTCCCCCTCACACACACAGTGATCCCCACACAGCCCGCAGTGTGTCAGAGTGTAGGGACCCCCTCACACACACAGTGATCCCCCACACAGCCCGCAGTGTGTCAGAGTGTAGGGTCCCCCTCACACACACAGTGCCCCCCCACACAGCCCGCAGTGTGTCAGAGTGTAGGGTCCCCCTCACACACACAGTGATCCCCACACAGCCCGCAGTGTGTCAGAGTGTAGGGTCCCCCTCACACACACAGTGCCCCCCCACACAGCCCGCAGTGTGTCAGAGTGTAGGGTCCCCCTCACACACACAGTGCCCCCCCACACAGCCCGCAGTGTGTCAGAGTGTAGGGACCCCCTCACACACACAGTGATCCCCACACAGCCCGCAGTGTGTCAGAGTGTAGGGTCTCCCTCACACACAGTGATCCCCACACAGCCCGCAGTGTGTCAGAGTGTAGGGTCACACACACACAGTGATCCCCACACAGCCCGCAGTGTGTCAGAGTGTAGGGTCTCCCTCACACACACAGTGATCCCCACACAGCCCGCAGTGTGTCAGAGTGTAGGGTCACACACACACAGTGCCCCCCCACACAGCCCGCAGTGTGTCAGAGTGTAGGGTCACACACACACAGTGATCCCCACACAGCCCGCAGTGTGTCAGAGTGTAGGGACCCCCTCACACACAGTGTCCCCCACACAGCCCGCAGTGTGTCAGAGTGTAGGGTCTCACACACACACAGTGATCCCCACACAGCCCGCAGTGTGTCAGAGTGTAGGGTCACACACACACACAGTGATCCCCACACAGCCCGCAGTGTGTCAGAGTGTAGGGTCACACACACACAGTGCCCCCCCACACAGCCCGCAGTGTGTCAGAGTGTAGGGTCACACACACACAGTGATCCCCACACAGCCCGCAGTGTGTCAGAGTGTAGGGTCTCCCTCACACACACAGTGATCCCCACACAGCCCGCAGTATGTCAGAGTGTAGGGTCTCCCTCACACACACAGTGATCCCCACACAGCCCGCAGTGTGTCAGAGTGTAGGGTCTCCCTCACACACAGTGCCCCCCCACACAGCCCGCAGTGTGTCAGAGTGTAGGGTCACACACACACAGTGATCCCCACACAGCCCGCAGTGTGTCAGAGTGTAGGGTCTCCCTCACACACAGTGCCCCCCCACACAGCCCGCAGTGTGTCAGAGTGTAGGGTCTCCCTCACACACACAGTGCCCCCCCCACACAGCCCGCAGTGTGTCAGAGTGTAGGGACCCCCTCACACACACAGTGATCCCCACACAGCCCGCAGTGTGTCAGAGTGTAGGGTCTCCCTCACACACAGTGATCCCCCACACAGCCCGCAGTGTGTCAGAGTGTAGGGTCTCCCTCACACACACAGTGCCCCCCCCACACAGCCCACAGTGTGTCAGAGTGTAGGGTCACACACACACACACAGTGATCCCCACACAGCCCGCAGTGTGTCAGAGTGTAGGGTCACACACACACACACAGTGCCCCCCCCACACAGCCCGCAGTGTGTCAGAGTGTAGGGTCTCCCTCACACACACAGTGCCCCCCCCACACAGCCCACAGTGTGTCAGAGTGTAGGGTCACACACACACAGTGATCCCCCACACAGCCCGCAGTGTGTCAGAGTGTAGGGACCCCCTCACACACAGTGATCCCCACACAGCCCGCAGTGTGTCAGAGTGTAGGGACCCCCTCACACACACCGTGATCCCCACACAGACCGCAGTGTGTCAGAGTGTAGGGTCCCCCTCACACACAGTGCCCCCTCCACACAGCCCGCAGTGTGTCAGAGTGTAGGGTCACACACACACACAGTGCCCCCCCACACAGCCCGCAGTGTGTCAGAGTGTAGGGACCCCCTCACACACACCGTGATTCCCACACAGACCACAGTGTGTCAGAGTGTAGGGTCTCCCTCACACACAGTGCCCCCCCACACAGCCCACAGTGTGTCAGAGTGTAGGGTCACACACACACAGTGATCCCCCACACAGCCCGCAGTGTGTCAGAGTGTAGGGTCACACACACACAGTGATCCCCACACAGCCCGCAGTGTGTCAGAGTGTAGGGTCACACACACACACAGTGCCCCCCCCACACAGCCCACAGTGTGTCAGAGTGTAGGGTCACACACACACAGTGATCCCCCACACAGCCCGCAGTGTGTCAGAGTGTAGGGTCTCCCTCACACACACAGTGCCCCCCCCACACAGCCCACAGTGTGTCAGAGTGTAGGGTCCCCCTCACACACAGTGCCCCCTCCACACAGCCCGCAGTGTGTCAGAGTGTAGGGTCACACACACACACAGTGCCCCCCCACACAGCCCGCAGTGTGTCAGAGTGTAGGGTCACACACACACACACAGTGATCCCCCCACACAGCCCACAGTGTGTCAGAGTGTAGGGACCCCCTCACACACACCGTGATCCCCACACAGACCGCAGTGTGTCAGAGTGTAGGGTCACACACACACACACAGTGATCCCCCCACACAGCCCACAGTGTGTCAGAGTGTAGGGTCTCCCTCACACACAGTGCCCCCCCACACAGCCCGCAGTGTGTCAGAGTGTAGGGTCACACACACACACAGTGCCCCCCCCACACAGCCCACAGTGTGTCAGAGTGTAGGGTCACACACACACAGTGATCCCCCACACAGCCCACAGTGTGTCAGAGTGTAGGGTCACACACACACACAGTGATCCCCCACACAGCCCGCAGTGTGTCAGAGTGTAGGGTCACACACACACACAGTGATCCCCCACACAGCCCGCAGTGTGTCAGAGTGTAGGGTCTCACACACACACACAGTGATCCCCCACACAGCCCGCAGTGTGTCAGAGTGTAGGGTCACACACACACACAGTGCCCCCCCTACACAGCCCACAGTGTGTCAGAGTGTAGGGTCACACACACACAGTGATCCCCCACACAGCCCGCAGTGTGTCAGAGTGTAGGGTCTCCCTCACACACACAGTGCCCCCCCACACAGCCTGCAGTGTGTCAGAGTGTAGGGTCTCCCTCACACACAGTGATCCCCACACAGCCCGCAGTGTGTCAGAGTGTAGGGTCACACACACACACAGTGATCCCCACACAGCCCGCAGTGTGTCAGAGTGTAGGGTCTCCCTCACACACAGTGATCCCCACACAGCCCGCAGTGTGTCAGAGTGTAGGGTCCCCCTCACACACACAGTGCCCCCCCCACACAGCCCGCAGTGTGTCAGTGTGTAGGGTCCCCCTCACACACAGTGATCCCCACACATCCCGCAGTGTGTCAGAGTGTAGGGTCTCCCTCACACACACAGTGCCCCCCCCACACAGCCCACAGTGTGTCAGAGTGTAGGGTCCCCCTCACACACACAGTGATCCCCACACAGCCCGCAGTGTGTCAGAGTGTAGGGTCACACACACACACACAGTGCCCCCCCACACAGCCCGCAGTGTGTCAGTGTGTAGGGTCCCCCTCACACACAGTGATCCCCCACACAGCCCGCAGTGTGTCAGAGTGTAGGGTCACACACACACAGTGATCCCCCACACAGCCCGCAGTGTGTCAGAGTGTAGGGTCCCCCTCACACACACAGTGATCCCCACACAGCCCGCAGTGTGTCAGAGTGTAGGGTCTCCCTCACACACACAGTGCCCCCCCCACACAGCCCGCAGTGTGTCAGAGTGTAGGGTCACACACACACAGTGATCCCCACACAGCCCGCAGTGTGTCAGAGTGTAGGTACCCCCCCCTCACACACAGTGCCCCCCACACAGCCCGCAGTGTGTCAGAGTGTAGGGTCACACACACACTCAGTGCCCCCCCACACAGCCCGCAGTGTGTCAGAGTGTAGGGTCTCACACACACACAGTGATCCCCACACAGCCCACAGTGTGTCAGAGTGTAGGGTCCCCCTCACACACAGTGCCCCCCCCACACAGCCCGCAGTGTGTCAGAGTGTAGGGTCTCACACACACACAGTGATCCCCACACAGCCCGCAGTGTGTCAGAGTGTAGGGTCCCCCTCACACACAGTGCCCCCCCCACACAGCCCGCAGTGTGTCAGAGTGTAGGGTCTCCCTCACACACACAGTGCCCCCCCCACACAGCCCGCAGTGTGTCAGAGTGTAGGGTCTCACACACACACAGTGATCCCCACACAGCCCACAGTGTGTCAGAGTGTAGGGTCACACACACACACAGTGATCCCCACACAGCCCGCAGTGTGTCAGAGTGTAGGGTCACACACACACACAGTGCCCCCCCACACAGCCCGCAGTGTGTCAGAGTGTAGGGTCTCCCTCACACACACAGTGATCCCCACACAGCCCGCAGTGTGTCAGAGTGTAGGGTCACACACACACAGTGATCCCCACACAGCCCGCAGTGTGTCAGAGTGTAGGGTCCCCCTCATACACAGTGATCCCCACACAGCCCGCAGTGTGTCAGAGTGTAGGGTCCCCCTCACACACAGTGATCCCCACACAGCCCGCAGTGTGTCAGAGTGTAGGGTCACACACACACACAGTGATCCCCACACAGCCCGCAGTGTGTCAGAGTGTAGGGTCCCCCTCACACACACAGTGATCCCCACACAGCCCGCAGTGTGTCAGAGTGTAGGGTCACACACACACAGTGCCCCCCCACACAGCCCGCAGTGTGTCAGAGTGTAGGGTCCCCCTCACACACAGTGATCCCCACACAGCCCGCAGTGTGTCAGAGTGTAGGGTCACACACACACACAGTGATCCCCACACAGCCCGCAGTGTGTCAGAGTGTAGGGTCTCCCTCACACACACAGTGATCCCCACACAGCCCGCAGTGTGTCAGAGTGTAGGGTCACACACACACAGTGATCCCCACACAGCCCGCAGTGTGTCAGAGTGTAGGGTCCCCCTCATACACAGTGATCCCCACACAGCCCGCAGTGTGTCAGAGTGTAGGGTCCCCCTCACACACAGTGCCCCCCACACAGCCCGCAGTGTGTCAGTGTAGGGTCCCCCTCACACACAGTGCCCCCCCCACACAGCCCGCAGTGTGTCAGAGTGTAGGGTCTCCCTCACACACACAGTGCCCCCCCCACACAGCCCACAGTGTGTCAGAGTGTAGGGTCCCCCTCACACACACAGTGATCCCCACACAGCCCACAGTGTGTCAGTGTAGGGTCCCCCTCACACACAGTGCCCCCCCCACACAGCCCGCAGTGTGTCAGAGTGTAGGGTCCCCCTCACACACAGTGCCCCCTCCACACAGCCCGCAGTGTGTCAGAGTGTAGGGTCACACACACACACAGTGCCCCCCCACACAGCCCGCAGTGTGTCAGAGTGTAGGGTCACACACACACACACAGTGATCCCCCCACACAGCCCACAGTGTGTCAGAGTGTAGGGACCCCCTCACACACACAGTGATCACCCACACAGCCCGCAGTGTGTCAGAGTGTAGGGTCTCCCTCACACACACAGTGCCCCCCCACACAGCCTGCAGTGTGTCAGAGTGTAGGGTCTCCCTCACACACAGTGATCCCCACACAGCCCGCAGTGTGTCAGAGTGTAGGGTCACACACACACAGTGATCCCCCACACAGCCCGCAGTGTGTCAGAGTGTAGGGTCACACACACACACACAGTGATCCCCCCACACAGCCCACAGTGTGTCAGAGTGTAGGGACCCCCCCACACACACGGTGATCCCCACACAGCCCGCAGTGTGTCAGAGTGTAGGGTCTCCCTCACACACACAGTGCCCCCCCACACAGCCCGCAGTGTGTCAGAGTGTAGGGTCTCCCTCACACACACAGTGATCCCCACACAGCCCGCAGTGTGTCAGAGTGTAGGGTCACACACACACTCAGTGCCCCCCCACACAGCCCGCAGTGTGTCAGAGTGTAGGGTCACACACACACACAGTGCCCCCCCCACACAGCCCGCAGTGTGACAGAGTGTAGGGTCTCCCTCACACACAGTGATCCCCACACACAGCCCGCAGTGTGTCAGAGTGTTGGGTCACACACACAGTGCCCCCCACACAGCCCACAGTGTGTCAGAGTGTAGGGTCTCCCCCTCACACACAGTGATCCCCACACAGCCCGCAGTGTGTCAGAGTGTAGGGACCCCCTCACACACACAGTGCCCCCCCCACACAGCCCGCAGTGTGTCAGAGTGTAGGGTCCCCCTCACACACAGTGATCCCCCACACAGCCCGCAGTGTGTCAGAGTGTAGGGTCTCACACACACACAGTGCCCCCCCACACAGCCCGCAGTGTGTCAGAGTGTAGGGTCTCACACACACACACAGTGATCCCCCACACAGCCCGCAGTGTGTCAGAGTGTAGGGACCCCCTCACACACACAGTGATCCCCCACACAGCCCGCAGTGTGTCAGAGTGTAGGGTCACACACACACACAGTGCCCCCCCCACACAGCCCGCAGTGTGTCAGAGTGTAGGGTCCCCCTCACACACACAGTGCCCCCCCACACAGCCCGCAGTGTGTCAGAGTGTAGGGTCTCCCTCACACACACAGTGCCCCCCCACACAGCCCGCAGTGTGTCAGAGTGTAGGGTCTCCCTCACACACACAGTGATCCCCACACAGCCCGCAGTGTGTCAGAGTGTAGGGTCCCCCTCACACACACAGTGCCCCCCCACACAGCCCGCAGTGTGTCAGAGTGTAGGGACCCCCTCATACACACACAGTGCCCCCCACACAGCCCGCAGTGTGTCAGAGTGTAGGGTCACACACACACACAGTGCCCCCCCACACAGCCCACAGTGTGTCAGAGTGTAGGGTCTCACACACACAGTGATCCCCACACAGCCCGCAGTGTGTCAGAGTGTAGGGACCCCCTCATACACACACAGTGCCCCCCACACAGCCCGCAGTGTGTCAGAGTGTAGGGTCACACACACACACAGTGCCCCCCCACACAGCCCGCAGTGTGTCAGAGTGTAGGGTCACACACACACAGTGCCCCCCCCACACAGCCCGCAGTGTGTCAGAGTGTAGGGTCACACACACACAGTGCCCCCCCCACACAGCCCGCAGTGTGTCAGAGTGTAGGGTCCCCCTCACACACACAGTGCCCCCCCACACAGCCCGCAGTGTGTCAGAGTGTAGGGTCTCCCTCACACACAGTGATCCCCACACAGCCCGCAGTGTGTCAGAGTGTAGGGTCACACACACACAGTGATCCCCACACAGCCCACAGTGTGTCAGAGTGTAGGGTCTCCCTCACACACAGTGCCCCCCCACACAGCCCGCAGTGTGTCAGAGTGTAGGGTCTCCCTCACACACAGTGATCCCCCACACAGCCCGCAGTGTGTCAGAGTGTAGGGTCACACACACACACAGTGATCCCCCCACACAGCCCACAGTGTGTCAGAGTGTAGGGTCACACACACACACAGTGCCCCCCCACACAGCCCGCAGTGTGTCAGAGTGTAGGGACCCCCCCTCACACACAGTGATCCCCACACAGCCCGCAGTGTGTCAGAGTGTAGGGTCTCCCTCACACACAGTGATCCCCACACAGCCCGCAGTGTGTCAGAGTGTAGGGTCACACACACACAGTGCCCCCCCCACACAGCCCGCAGTGTGTCAGAGTGTAGGGTCACACACACACAGTGCCCCCCCACACAGCCCGCAGTGTGTCAGAGTGTAGGGTCACACACACACACAGTGCCCCCCCCACACAGCCCGCAGTGTGTCAGAGTGTAGGGTCACACACACACACACAGTGCCCCCCCCACACAGCCCGCAGTGTGTCAGAGTGTAGGGTCTCCCTCACACACAGTGATCCCCCACACAGCCCGCAGTGTGTCAGAGTGTAGGGTCACACACACACACAGTGCCCACCCCACACAGCCCGCAGTGTGTCAGAGTGTAGGGTCACACACACACAGTGATCCCCACACAGCCCGCAGTGTGTCAGAGTGTAGGGTCACACACACACACAGTGCCCCCCCCACACAGCCCGCAGTGTGTCAGAGTGTAGGGTCACACACACACACAGTGCCCCCCCACACAGCCCGCAGTGTGTCAGAGTGTAGGGTCACACACACACAGTGATCCCCACACAGCCCGCAGTGTGTCAGAGTGTAGGGTCACACACACACACAGTGCCCCCCCACACAGCCCGCAGTGTGTCAGAGTGTAGGGTCTCCCTCACACACAGTGATCCCCACACAGCCCGCAGTGTGTCAGAGTGTAGGGTCCCCCTCATACACAGTGATCCCCACACAGCCCGCAGTGTGTCAGAGTGTAGGGTCCCCCTCACACACACAGTGCCCCCCCCACATAGCACGCAGTGTGTCAGAGTGTAGGGTCCCCCTCACACACACAGTGCCCCCCCACACAGCCCGCAGTGTGTCAGAGTGTAGGGTCACACACACAGTGATCCCCACACAGCCCGCAGTGTGTCAGAGTGTAGGGACCCCCTCACACACACAGTGATCCCCACACAGCCCGCAGTGTGTCAGAGTGTAGGGTCCCCCTCACACACACAGTGATCCCCACACAGCCCGCAGTGTGTCAGAGTGTAGGGTCCCCCTCACACACACAGTGATCCCCACACAGCCCGCAGTGTGTCAGAGTGTAGGGTCACACACACACACAGTGATCCCCACACAGCCCGCAGTGTGTCAGAGTGTAGGGTCTCCCTCACACACACAGTGCCCCCCCCACACAGCCCGCAGTGTGTCAGAGTGTAGGGTCTCCCTCACACACACAGTGATCCCCACACAGCCCGCAGTGTGTCAGAGTGTAGGGTCACACACACACACAGTGATCCCCCACACAGCCCGCAGTGTGTCAGAGTGTAGGGTCCCCCTCACACACAGTGATCCCCCACACAGCCCGCAGTGTGTCAGAGTGTAGGGTCCCCCTCACACACACAGTGATTCCCACACAGCCCGCAGTGTGTCAGAGTGTAGGGTCACACACACACACAGTGATCCCCCACACAGCCCGCAGTGTGTCAGAGTGTAGGGTCCCCCTCACACACAGTGCCCCCCACACACAGCCCGCAGTGTGTCAGAGTGTAGGGTCACACACACACACAAAGTGCCCCCCCCACACAGCCCACAGTGTGTCAGAGTGTAGGGTCTCACACACACACAGTGCCCCCCCACACAGCCCACAGTGTGTCAGAGTGTAGGGTCTCACACACACAGTGATCCCCACACAGCCCGCAGTGTGTCAGATTGTAGGGACCCCCTCACACACACAGTGATCCCCACACAGCCCGCAGTGTGTCAGAGTGTAGGGACCCCCTCACACACACAGTGATCCCCACACAGCCCACAGTGTGTCAGAGTGAAGGGTCACACACACACACAGTGATCCCCACACAGCCCGCAGTGTGTCAGAGTGTAGGGTCACACACACACACACAGTGCCCCCCACACAGCCCACAGTGTGTCAGAGTGTAGGGACCCCCTCACACACAGTGCCCCCCCACACAGCCCGCAGTGTGTCAGAGTGTAGGGTCACACACACACACAGTGATCCCCCACACAGCCCGCAGTGTGTCAGAGTGTAGGGTCACACACACACAGTGATCCCCCACACAGCCCACAGTGTGTCAGAGTGTAGGGTCACACACACACACACAGTGATCCCCCACACAGCCCGCAGTGTGTCAGAGTGTAGGGTCACACACACACACACAGTGATCCCCACACAGCCCGCAGTGTGTCAGAGTGTAGGGTCACACACACACAGTGCCCCCCCACACAGCCCGCAGTGTGTCAGAGTGTAGGGTCACACACACACACAGTGCCCCCCCACACAGCCCGCAGTGTGTCAGAGTGTAGGGTCCCCCTCACACACACAGTGATCCCCACACAGCCCGCAGTGTGTCAGAGTGTAGGGTCACACACACACAGTGATCCCCCACACAGCCCGCAGTGTGTCAGAGTGTAGGGTCTCCCTCACACACACAGTGATCCCCCACACAGCCCGCAGTGTGTCAGAGTGTAGGGTCACACACACACACAGTGATCCCCACACAGCCCGCAGTGTGTCAGAGTGTAGGGTCTCCCTCACACACACAGTGATCCCCACACAGCCCGCAGTGTGTCAGAGTGTAGGGTCTCCCTCACACACACAGTGATCCCCACACAGCCCGCAGTGTGTCAGAGTGTAGGGACCCCCTCACACACACAGTGATCCCCACACAGCCCGCAGTGTGTCAGAGTGTAGGGTCACACACACACACACAGTGATCCCCACACAGCCCGCAGTGTGTCAGAGTGTAGGGTCACACACACACAGTGATCCCCACACAGCCCACAGTGTGTCAGAGTGTAGGGTCCCCCTCAGACACACAGTGATCCCCACACAGCCCGCAGTGTGTCAGAGTGTAGGGTCTCCCTCACACACACAGTGCCCCCCCCACACAGCCCGCAGTGTGTCAGAGTGTAGGGTCACACACACACTCAGTGCCCCCCCCACACAGCCCGCAGTGTGTCAGAGTGTAGGGACCCCCTCACACACACAGTGCCCCCCCACACAGCCCGCAGTGTGTCAGAGTGTAGGGTCACACACACACACAGTGCCCCCCCCACACAGCCCGCAGTGTGTCAGAGTGTAGGGTCCCCCTCACACACACAGTGATCCCCACACAGCTCGCAGTGTGTCAGAGTGTAGGGTCTCCCTCACACACACAGTGATCCCCACACAGCCCGCAGTGTGTCAGAGTGTAGGGTCACACACACACAGTGATCCCCACACAGCCCGCAGTGTGTCAGAGTGTAGGGTCACACACACACAGTGATCCCCACACAGCCCGCAGTGTGTCAGAGTTTAGGGTCACACACACACACAGTGATCCCCCACACAGCCCACAGTGTGTCAGAGTGTAGGGTCTCACACACACACAGTGATCCCCACACAGCCCGCAGTGTGTCAGAGTGTAGGGTCTCCCTCACACACACAGTGATCCCCCACACAGCCCGCAGTGTGTCAGAGTGTAGGGTCACACACACACAGTGATCCCCACACAGCCCGCAGTGTGTCAGAGTGTAGGGTCACACACACACACACACAGTGATCCCCACACAGCCCGCAGTGTGTCAGAGTTTAGGGTCACACACACACACAGTGATCCCCCACACAGCCCACAGTGTGTCAGAGTGTAGGGTCTCACACACACACAGTGATCCCCACACAGCCCGCAGTGTGTCAGAGTGTAGGGTCTCCCTCACACACACAGTGATCCCCACACAGCCCGCAGTGTGTCAGAGTGTAGGGTCTCACACACACAGTGCCCCCCCACACAGCCCGCAGTGTGTCAGAGTGTAGGGACCCCCTCACACACACAGTGATCCCCACACAGCCCGCAGTGTGTCAGAGTGTAGGGTCTCCCTCACACACAGTGCCCCCCCCACACAGCCCGCAGTGTGTCAGAGTGTAGGGACCCCCTCACACACACAGTGATCCCCACACAGCCCGCAGTGTGTCAGAGTGTAGGGTCACACACACACACACAGTGCCCCCCCACACAGCCCGCAGTGTGTCAGAGTGTAGGGACCCCCTCACACACACAGTGCCCCCCCACACAGCCCGCAGTGTGTCAGAGTGTAGGGTCCCCCTCACACACACAGTGCCCCCCCCACACAGCCCGCAGTGTGTCAGAGTGTAGGGTCACACACACACACAGTGCCCCCCCCACACAGCCCGCAGTGTGTCAGAGTGTAGGGTCCCCCTCACACACACAGTGATCCCCACACAGCTCGCAGTGTGTCAGAGTGTAGGGTCTCCCTCACACACACAGTGATCCCCACACAGCCCGCAGTGTGTCAGAGTGTAGGGTCACACACACACAGTGATCCCCACACAGCCCGCAGTGTGTCAGAGTGTAGGGTCACACACACACACAGTGATCCCCCACACAGCCCGCAGTGTGTCAGAGTGTAGGGTCACACACACACACAGTGATCCCCCACACAGCCCGCAGTGTGTCAGAGTGTAGGGTCTCACACACACACAGTGATCCCCCACACAGCCCGCAGTGTGTCAGAGTGTAGGGTCACACACACACACAGTGCCCCCCCCACACAGCCCGCAGTGTGTCAGAGTGTAGGGTCACACACACACACAGTGATCCCAACACAGCCCGCAGTGTGTCAGAGTGTAGGGACCCCCTCACACACAGTGATCCCCCACACAGCCCGCAGTGTGTCAGAGTGTAGGGTCCCCCTCACACACACGGTGATCCCCACACAGCCCGCAGTGTGTCAGAGTGTAGGGTCTCCCTCACACACACAGTGATCCCCACACAGCCCGCAGTGTGTCAGAGTGTAGGGTCCCCCTCACACACACAGTGATCCCCACACAGCCCGCAGTGTGTCAGAGTGTAGGGTCTCCCCCTCACACACAGTGATCCCCACACAGCCCGCAGTGTGTCAGAGTGTAGGGTCTCCCTCACACACAGTGATCCCCACACAGCCCGCAGTGTGTCAGAGTGTAGGGTCACACACACACACACAGTGATCCCCACACAGCCCGCAGTGTGTCAGAGTGTAGGGTCTCACACACACACAGTGATCCCCACACAGCCCGCAGTGTGTCAGAGTGTAGGGACCCCCTCACACACAGTGCCCCCCCCACACAGCCCGCAGTGTGTCAGAGTGTAGGGTCTCCCTCACACACACAGTGCCCCCCCACACAGCCCGCAGTGTGTCAGAGTGTAGGGACCCCCTCACACACAGTGATCCCCACACAGCCCGCAGTGTGTCAGAGTGTAGGGTCTCCCTCACACACACAGTGCCCCCCCACACAGCCCGCAGTGTGTCAGAGTGTAGGGACCCCCTCACACACAGTGATCCCCACACAGCCCGCAGTGTGTCAGAGTGTAGGGTCACACACACACACACAGTGATCCCCACACAGCCCGCAGTGTGTCAGAGTGTAGGGACCCCCTCACACACACAGTGCCCCCCCACACAGCCCGCAGTGTGTCAGAGTGTAGGGACCCCCTCACACACAGTGATCCCCACACAGCCCGCAGTGTGTCAGAGTGTAGGGTCACACACACACAGAGCCCCCCCACACAGCCCGCAGTGTGTCAGAGTGTAGGGTCTCCCTCACACACACAGTGCCCCCCCACACAGCCCGCAGTGTGTCAGAGTGTAGGGACCCCCTCACACACACAGTGCCCCCCACACAGCCCGCAGTGTGTCAGAGTGTAGGGTCACACACACACACAGTGATCCCCACACAGCCCGCAGTGTGTCAGAGTGGAGGGACCCCCTCACACACACACACAGTGCCCCCCCACACAGCCCGCAGTGTGTCAGAGTGTAGGGTCACACACACACACAGTGCCCCCCGACACAGCCCGCAGTGTGTCAGAGTGTAGGGTCTCCCTCACACACACAGTGCCCCCCCACACAGCCCGCAGTGTGTCAGAGTGTAGGGACCCCCTCACACACACAGTGCCCCCCACACAGCCCGCAGTGTGTCAGAGTGTAGGGTCACACACACACACAGTGATCCCCACACAGCCCGCAGTGTGTCAGAGTGTAGGGTCACACACACACACACAGTGCCCCCCCACACAGCCCGCAGTGTGTCAGAGTGTAGGGTCACACACACACACAGTGCCCCCCGACACAGCCCGCAGTGTGTCAGAGTGTAGGGTCTCCCTCACACACAGTGATCCCCACACAGCCCGCAGTGTGTCAGAGTGTAGGGTCACACACACAGTGATCCCCACACAGCCCGCAGTGTGTCAGAGTGTAGGGTCCCCCTCACCCACACAGTGATCCCCACACAGCCCACAGTGTGTCAGAGTGTAGGGTCACACACACACAGTGATCCCCACACAGCCCGCAGTGTGTCAGAGTGTAGGGACCCCCCCACACACACAGTGATCCCCCACACAGCCCGCAGTGTGTCAGAGTGTAGGGTCACACACACACACAGTGATCCCCACACAGCCCGCAGTGTGTCAGAGTGTAGGGTCCCCCTCACACACACAGTGATCCCCACACAGCCCGCAGTGTGTCAGAGTGTTGGGTCGCCCTCACACACACAGTGCCCCCCACACAGCCCGCAGTGTGTCAGAGTGTAGGGTCCCCCTCACACACACAGTGCTGCCCCACACAGCCCGCAGTGTGTCAGAGTGTAGGGTCACACACACACACAGTGCCCCCCCACACAGCCCGCAGTGTGTCAGAGTGTAGGGTCACACACACACACAGTGCCCCCCCCACACAGCCCGCAGTGTGTCAGAGTGTAGGGTCCCCCTCACACACACAGTGATCCCCACACAGCCCGCAGTGTGTCAGAGTGTAGGGTCTCCCTCACACACAGTGATCCCCCACACAGCCCACAGTGTGTCAGAGTGTAGGGTCTCACACACACACAGTGATCCCCACACAGCCCGCAGTGTGTCAGAGTGTAGGGACCCCCTCACATACACAGTGATCCCCACACAGCCCGCAGTGTGTCAGAGTGTAGGGTCCCCCTCACACACACAGTGATCCCCACACAGCCCGCAGTGTGTCAGAGTGTAGGGTCACACACACACACAGCGATCCCCACACAGCCCGCAGTGTGTCAGAGTGTAGGGTCACACACACACACACAGTGATCCCCACACAGCCCGCAGTGTGTCAGAGTGTAGGGTCACACACACACAGTGATCCCCACACAGCCCACAGTGTGTCAGAGTGTAGGGTCCCCCTCACACACACAGTGCCCCCCCACACAGCCCACAGTGTGTCAGAGTGTAGGGTCCCCCTCACACACACAGTGATCCCCACACAGCCCGCAGTGTGTCAGAGTGTAGGGACCCCCCCACACACACAGTGATCCCCACACAGCCCACAGTGTGTCAGAGTGTAGGGTCCCCCTCACACACACAGTGATCCCCACACAGCCCACAGTGTGTCAGAGTGTAGGGTCTCCCTCACACACACAGTGATCCCCACACAGCCCGCAGTGTGTCAGAGTGTAGGGTCTCCCTCACACACACAGTGATCCCCACACAGCCCGCAGTGTGTCAGAGTGTAGGGTCTCCCTCACACACAGTGATCCCCACACAGCCCACAGTGTGTCAGAGTGTAGGGTCTCCCTCACACACACAGTGCCCCCCCCACACAGCCCGCAGTGTGTCAGAGTGTAGGGTCACACACACACTCAGTGCCCCCCCCCACACAGCCCGCAGTGTGTCAGAGTGTAGGGTCTCCCTCACACACACAGTGATCCCCACACAGCCCGCAGTGTGTCAGTGTGTAGGGACCCCCTCACACACACAGTGATCCCCACACAGCCCGCAGTGTGTCAGAGTGTAGGGTCTCCCTCACACACACAGTGATCCCCACACAGCCCGCAGTGTGTCAGAGTGTAGGGTCACACACACACACAGTGCCCCCCCCACACAGCCCACAGTGTGTCAGAGTGTAGGGTCCCCCTCACACACACAGTGCCCCCCCACACAGCCCGCAGTGTGTCAGAGTGTAGGGTCCCCCTCACACACACACAGTGATCCCCACACAGCCCACAGTGTGTCAGAGTGTAGGGTCCCCCTCACACACACAGTGATCCCCACACAGCCCGCAGTGTGTCAGAGTGTAGGGTGCCCCTCACACACACAGTGATCCCCACACAGCCCGCAGTGTGTCAGAGTGTAGGGTCTCCCTCACACACAGTGATCCCCACACAGCCCACAGTGTGTCAGAGTGTAGGGACCCCCCCACACACACAGTGATCCCCACACAGCCCACAGTGTGTCAGAGTGTAGGGTCTCCCTCACACACACAGTGATCCCCACACAGCCCACAGTGTGTCAGAGTGTAGGGTCCCCCTCACACACAGTGATCCCCACACAGCCCACAGTGTGTCAGAGTGTAGGGACCCCCCCACACACACAGTGATCCCCACACAGCCCGCAGTGTGTCAGAGTGTAGGGTCACACACACACAGTGCCCCCCCCACACAGCCCGCAGTGTGTCAGAGTGTAGGGTCACACACACACACAGTGCCCCCCCACACAGCCCGCAGTGTGTCAGAGTGTAGGGTCACACACACACACAGTGCCCCCCCACACAGCCCGCAGTGTGTCAGAGTGTAGGGTCACACACACACACAGTGCCCCCCCACACAGCCCGCAGTGTGTCAGAGTGTAGGGTCTCCCTCACACACACAGTGCCCCCCCCACACAGCCCTCAGTGTGTCAGAGTGTAGGGTCTCCCTCACACACACAGTGATCCCCACACAGCCCACAGTGTGTCAGAGTGTAGGGTCCCCCTCACACACAGTGATCCCCACACAGCCCGCAGTGTGTCAGAGTGTAGGGACCCCCCCACACACACAGTGATCCCCACACAGCCCGCAGTGTGTCAGAGTGTCGGGTCTCCCTCACACACACAGTGCCCCCCCCACACAGCCCGCAGTGTGTCAGAGTGTCGGGTCACACACACACTCAGTGCCCCCCCCACACAGCCCGCAGTGTGTCAGAGTGTAGGGTCACACACACACACAGTGATCCCCACACAGCCCGCAGTGTGTCAGAGTGGAGGGACCCCCTCACACACACACACAGTGCCCCCCCACACAGCCCGCAGTGTGTCAGAGTGTAGGGTCCCCCTCACACACACAGTGATCCCCACACAGCCCGCAGTGTGTCAGAGTGTAGGGTCACACACACACACAGTGATCACCAAACAGCCCGCAGTGTGTCAGAGTGTAGGGACCCCCTCACACACACAGTGATCCCCACACAGCCCGCAGTGTGTCAGAGTGTAGGGTCCCCCTCACACACAGTGATCCCCACACAGCCCGCAGTGTGTCAGAGTGTAGGGTCTCCCTCACACACAGTGATCCCCACACAGCCCGCAGTGTGTCAGAGTGTAGGGTCTCCCTCACACACAGTGATCCCCACACAGCCCGCAGTGTGTCAGAGTGTAGGGTCACACACACACACAGTGATCCCCACACAGCCCGCAGTGTGTCAGAGTGTAGGGTCTCCCTCACACACACAGTGATCCCCACACAGCCCGCAGTGTGTCAGAGTGTAGGGTCACACACACACACAGTGATCCCCACACAGCCCGCAGTGTGTCAGAGTGTAGGGTCTCCCTCACACACACAGTGCCCCCCCACACAGCCCACAGTGTGTCAGAGTGTAGGGTCACACACACACACAGTGATCCCCACACAGCCCGCAGTGTGTCAGAGTGTAGGGTCTCCCTCACACACACAGTGATCCCCACACAGCCCGCAGTGTGTCAGAGTGTAGGGTCACACACACACACAGTGATCCCCCACACAGCCCGCAGTGTGTCAGAGTGTAGGGTCCCCCTCACACACAGTGATCCCCCACACAGCCCGCAGTGTGTCAGAGTGTAGGGTCCCCCTCACACACACAGTGATTCCCACACAGCCCGCAGTGTGTCAGAGTGTAGGGTCACACACACACACAGTGATCCCCCACACAGCCCGCAGTGTGTCAGAGTGTAGGGTCCCCCTCACACACAGTGCCCCCCACACACAGCCCGCAGTGTGTCAGAGTGTAGGGTCACACACACACACAAAGTGCCCCCCCCACACAGCCCACAGTGTGTCAGAGTGTAGGGTCTCACACACACACAGTGCCCCCCCACACAGCCCACAGTGTGTCAGAGTGTAGGGTCTCACACACACAGTGATCCCCACACAGCCCGCAGTGTGTCAGATTGTAGGGACCCCCTCACACACACAGTGATCCCCACACAGCCCGCAGTGTGTCAGAGTGTAGGGACCCCCTCACACACACAGTGATCCCCACACAGCCCACAGTGTGTCAGAGTGAAGGGTCACACACACACACAGTGATCCCCACACAGCCCGCAGTGTGTCAGAGTGTAGGGTCACACACACACACACAGTGCCCCCCACACAGCCCACAGTGTGTCAGAGTGTAGGGACCCCCTCACACACAGTGCCCCCCCACACAGCCCGCAGTGTGTCAGAGTGTAGGGTCACACACACACACAGTGATCCCCCACACAGCCCGCAGTGTGTCAGAGTGTAGGGTCACACACACACAGTGATCCCCCACACAGCCCACAGTGTGTCAGAGTGTAGGGTCACACACACACACACAGTGATCCCCCACACAGCCCGCAGTGTGTCAGAGTGTAGGGTCACACACACACACACAGTGATCCCCACACAGCCCGCAGTGTGTCAGAGTGTAGGGTCACACACACACAGTGCCCCCCCACACAGCCCGCAGTGTGTCAGAGTGTAGGGTCACACACACACACAGTGCCCCCCCACACAGCCCGCAGTGTGTCAGAGTGTAGGGTCCCCCTCACACACACAGTGATCCCCACACAGCCCGCAGTGTGTCAGAGTGTAGGGTCTCCCTCACACACACAGTGATCCCCCACACAGCCCGCAGTGTGTCAGAGTGTAGGGTCACACACACACACAGTGATCCCCACACAGCCCGCAGTGTGTCAGAGTGTAGGGTCTCCCTCACACACACAGTGATCCCCACACAGCCCGCAGTGTGTCAGAGTGTAGGGTCACACACACACACACAGTGATCCCCACACAGCCCGCAGTGTGTCAGAGTGTAGGGTCACACACACACAGTGATCCCCACACAGCCCACAGTGTGTCAGAGTGTAGGGTCCCCCTCAGACACACAGTGATCCCCACACAGCCCGCAGTGTGTCAGAGTGTAGGGTCTCCCTCACACACACAGTGCCCCCCCCACACAGCCCGCAGTGTGTCAGAGTGTAGGGTCACACACACACTCAGTGCCCCCCCCACACAGCCCGCAGTGTGTCAGAGTGTAGGGACCCCCTCACACACACAGTGCCCCCCCACACAGCCCGCAGTGTGTCAGAGTGTAGGGTCACACACACACACAGTGCCCCCCCCACACAGCCCGCAGTGTGTCAGAGTGTAGGGTCCCCCTCACACACACAGTGATCCCCACACAGCTCGCAGTGTGTCAGAGTGTAGGGTCTCCCTCACACACACAGTGATCCCCACACAGCCCGCAGTGTGTCAGAGTGTAGGGTCACACACACACAGTGATCCCCACACAGCCCGCAGTGTGTCAGAGTTTAGGGTCACACACACACACAGTGATCCCCCACACAGCCCACAGTGTGTCAGAGTGTAGGGTCTCACACACACACAGTGATCCCCACACAGCCCGCAGTGTGTCAGAGTGTAGGGTCACACACACACACAGTGATCCCCCACACAGCCCGCAGTGTGTCAGAGTGTAGGGTCACACACACACAGTGATCCCCACACAGCCCGCAGTGTGTCAGAGTGTAGGGTCACACACACACACACACAGTGATCCCCACACAGCCCGCAGTGTGTCAGAGTTTAGGGTCACACACACACACAGTGATCCCCCACACAGCCCACAGTGTGTCAGAGTGTAGGGTCTCACACACACACAGTGATCCCCACACAGCCCGCAGTGTGTCAGAGTGTAGGGTCTCCCTCACACACACAGTGATCCCCACACAGCCCGCAGTGTGTCAGAGTGTAGGGTCTCACACACACAGTGCCCCCCCACACAGCCCGCAGTGTGTCAGAGTGTAGGGACCCCCTCACACACACAGTGATCCCCACACAGCCCGCAGTGTGTCAGAGTGTAGGGTCTCCCTCACACACAGTGCCCCCCCCACACAGCCCGCAGTGTGTCAGAGTGTAGGGACCCCCTCACACACACAGTGATCCCCACACAGCCCGCAGTGTGTCAGAGTGTAGGGTCACACACACACACACAGTGCCCCCCCACACAGCCCGCAGTGTGTCAGAGTGTAGGGACCCCCTCACACACACAGTGCCCCCCCACACAGCCCGCAGTGTGTCAGAGTGTAGGGTCCCCCTCACACACACAGTGCCCCCCCCACACAGCCCGCAGTGTGTCAGAGTGTAGGGTCACACACACACACAGTGCCCCCCCCACACAGCCCGCAGTGTGTCAGAGTGTAGGGTCCCCCTCACACACACAGTGATCCCCACACAGCTCGCAGTGTGTCAGAGTGTAGGGTCTCCCTCACACACACAGTGATCCCCACACAGCCCGCAGTGTGTCAGAGTGTAGGGTCACACACACACAGTGATCCCCACACAGCCCGCAGTGTGTCAGAGTGTAGGGTCACACACACACACAGTGATCCCCCACACAGCCCGCAGTGTGTCAGAGTGTAGGGTCACACACACACACAGTGATCCCCCACACAGCCCGCAGTGTGTCAGAGTGTAGGGTCTCACACACACACAGTGATCCCCCAGACAGCCCGCAGTGTGTCAGAGTGTAGGGTCACACACACACACAGTGCCCCCCCCACACAGCCCGCAGTGTGTCAGAGTGTAGGGTCACACACACACACAGTGATCCCAACACAGCCCGCAGTGTGTCAGAGTGTAGGGACCCCCTCACACACAGTGATCCCCCACACAGCCCGCAGTGTGTCAGAGTGTAGGGACCCCCTCACACACACGGTGATCCCCACACAGCCCGCAGTGTGTCAGAGTGTAGGGTCCCCCTCACACACACGGTGATCCCCACACAGCCCGCAGTGTGTCAGAGTGTAGGGTCACACACACACACAGTGATCCCCACACAGCCCGCAGTGTGTCAGAGTGTAGGGACCCCTTCACACACAGTGATCCCCACACAGCCCGCAGTGTGTCAGAGTGTAGGGTCTCCCTCACACACACAGTGATCCCCACACAGCCCGCAGTGTGTCAGAGTGTAGGGTCCCCCTCACACACACAGTGATCCCCACACAGCCCGCAGTGTGTCAGAGTGTAGGGTCTCCCCCTCACACACAGTGATCCCCACACAGCCCGCAGTGTGTCAGAGTGTAGGGTCTCCCCCTCACACACAGTGATCCCCCACACAGCCCACAGTGTGTCAGAGTGTAGGGTCTCCCTCACACACACAGTGATCCCCACACAGCCCGCAGTGTGTCAGAGTGTAGGGTCTCACACACACACAGTGATCCCCACACAGCCCGCAGTGTGTCAGAGTGTAGGGACCCCCTCACACACAGTGCCCCCCCCACACAGCCCGCAGTGTGTCAGAGTGTAGGGTCTCCCTCACACACACAGTGCCCCCCCACACAGCCCGCAGTGTGTCAGAGTGTAGGGACCCCCTCACACACAGTGATCCCCACACAGCCCGCAGTGTGTCAGAGTGTAGGGTCTCCCTCACACACACAGTGCCCCCCCACACAGCCCGCAGTGTGTCAGAGTGTAGGGACCCCCTCACACACAGTGATCCCCACACAGCCCGCAGTGTGTCAGAGTGTAGGGTCACACACACACACACAGTGATCCCCACACAGCCCGCAGTGTGTCAGAGTGTAGGGACCCCCTCACACACACAGTGCCCCCCCACACAGCCCGCAGTGTGTCAGAGTGTAGGGACCCCCTCACACACAGTGATCCCCACACAGCCCGCAGTGTGTCAGAGTGTAGGGTCACACACACACAGAGCCCCCCCACACAGCCCGCAGTGTGTCAGAGTGTAGGGTCTCCCTCACACACACAGTGCCCCCCCACACAGCCCGCAGTGTGTCAGAGTGTAGGGACCCCCTCACACACACAGTGCCCCCCACACAGCCCGCAGTGTGTCAGAGTGTAGGGTCACACACACACACAGTGATCCCCACACAGCCCGCAGTGTGTCAGAGTGGAGGGACCCCCTCACACACACACACAGTGCCCCCCCACACAGCCCGCAGTGTGTCAGAGTGTAGGGTCACACACACACACAGTGCCCCCCGACACAGCCCGCAGTGTGTCAGAGTGTAGGGTCTCCCTCACACACACAGTGCCCCCCCACACAGCCCGCAGTGTGTCAGAGTGTAGGGACCCCCTCACACACACAGTGCCCCCCACACAGCCCGCAGTGTGTCAGAGTGTAGGGTCACACACACACACAGTGATCCCCACACAGCCCGCAGTGTGTCAGAGTGTAGGGTCACACACACACACACAGTGCCCCCCCACACAGCCCGCAGTGTGTCAGAGTGTAGGGTCACACACACACACAGTGCCCCCCGACACAGCCCGCAGTGTGTCAGAGTGTAGGGTCTCCCTCACACACAGTGATCCCCACACAGCCCGCAGTGTGTCAGAGTGTAGGGTCACACACACAGTGATCCCCACACAGCCCGCAGTGTGTCAGAGTGTAGGGTCCCCCTCACCCACACAGTGATCCCCACACAGCCCACAGTGTGTCAGAGTGTAGGGTCACACACACACAGTGATCCCCACACAGCCCGCAGTGTGTCAGAGTGTAGGGACCCCCCCACACACACAGTGATCCCCCACACAGCCCGCAGTGTGTCAGAGTGTAGGGTCACACACACACACAGTGATCCCCACACAGCCCGCAGTGTGTCAGAGTGTAGGGTCCCCCTCACACACACAGTGATCCCCACACAGCCCGCAGTGTGTCAGAGTGTAGGGTCGCCCTCACACACACAGTGCCCCCCACACAGCCCGCAGTGTGTCAGAGTGTAGGGTCCCCCTCACACACACAGTGCTGCCCCACACAGCCCGCAGTGTGTCAGAGTGTAGGGTCACACACACACACAGTGCCCCCCCACACAGCCCGCAGTGTGTCAGAGTGTAGGGTCACACACACACACAGTGCCCCCCCCACACAGCCCGCAGTGTGTCAGAGTGTAGGGTCCCCCTCACACACACAGTGATCCCCACACAGCCCGCAGTGTGTCAGAGTGTAGGGTCTCCCTCACACACAGTGATCCCCCACACAGCCCACAGTGTGTCAGAGTGTAGGGTCTCACACACACACAGTGATCCCCACACAGCCCGCAGTGTGTCAGAGTGTAGGGACCCCCTCACATACACAGTGATCCCCACACAGCCCGCAGTGTGTCAGAGTGTAGGGTCCCCCTCACACACACAGTGATCCCCACACAGCCCGCAGTGTGTCAGAGTGTAGGGTCACACACACACACACAGTGATCCCCACACAGCCCACAGTGTGTCAGAGTGTAGGGTCACACACACACAGTGATCCCCACACAGCCCGCAGTGTGTCAGAGTGTAGGGTCACACACACACACACAGTGATCCCCACACAGCCCGCAGTGTGTCAGAGTGTAGGGTCACACACACACACAGCGATCCCCACACAGCCCGCAGTGTGTCAGAGTGTAGGGTCACACACACACACACAGTGATCCCCACACAGCCCACAGTGTGTCAGAGTGTAGGGTCCCCCTCACACACACAGTGCCCCCCCACACAGCCCACAGTGTGTCAGAGTGTAGGGTCCCCCTCACACACACAGTGATCCCCACACAGCCCGCAGTGTGTCAGAGTGTAGGGACCCCCCCACACACACAGTGATCCCCACACAGCCCACAGTGTGTCAGAGTGTAGGGTCCCCCTCACACACACAGTGATCCCCACACAGCCCACAGTGTGTCAGAGTGTAGGGTCTCCCTCACACACACAGTGATCCCCACACAGCCCGCAGTGTGTCAGAGTGTAGGGTCTCCCTCACACACACAGTGATCCCCACACAGCCCACAGTGTGTCAGAGTGTAGGGTCTCCCTCACACACACAGTGCCCCCCCCACACAGCCCGCAGTGTGTCAGAGTGTAGGGTCACACACACACTCAGTGCCCCCCCCACACAGCCCGCAGTGTGTCAGAGTGTAGGGTCTCCCTCACACACACAGTGCCCCCCCCCACACAGCCCGCAGTGTGTCAGAGTGTAGGGACCCCCCCACACACACAGTGCCCCCCCACACAGCCCACAGTGTGTCAGAGTGTAGGGTCTCCCTCACACACACAGTGATCCCCACACAGCCCGCAGTGTGTCAGAGTGTAGGGTCACACACACACACAGTGCCCCCCCCACACAGCCCACAGTGTGTCAGAGTGTAGGGTCCCCCTCACACACACAGTGCCCCCCCACACAGCCCGCAGTGTGTCAGAGTGTAGGGTCCCCCTCACACACACACAGTGATCCCCACACAGCCCACAGTGTGTCAGAGTGTAGGGTCCCCCTCACACACACAGTGATCCCCACACAGCCCGCAGTGTGTCAGAGTGTAGGGTCTCCCTCACACACAGTGATCCCCACACAGCCCACAGTGTGTCAGAGTGTAGGGACCCCCCCACACACACAGTGATCCCCACACAGCCCACAGTGTGTCAGAGTGTAGGGTCTCCCTCACACACACAGTGATCCCCACACAGCCCACAGTGTGTCAGAGTGTAGGGTCCCCCTCACACACAGTGATCCCCACACAGCCCGCAGTGTGTCAGAGTGTAGGGACCCCCCCACACACACAGTGATCCCCACACAGCCCGCAGTGTGTCAGAGTGTCGGGTCTCCCTCACACACACAGTGCCCCCCCCACACAGCCCGCAGTGTGTCAGAGTGTCGGGTCACACACACACTCAGTGCCCCCCCCACACAGCCCGCAGTGTGTCAGAGTGTAGGGTCACACACACACACAGTGATCCCCACACAGCCCGCAGTGTGTCAGAGTGGAGGGACCCCCTCACACACACACACAGTGCCCCCCCACACAGCCCGCAGTGTGTCAGAGTGTAGGGTCCCCCTCACACACACAGTGATCCCCACACAGCCCGCAGTGTGTCAGAGTGTAGGGTCACACACACACACAGTGATCACCAAACAGCCCGCAGTGTGTCAGAGTGTAGGGTCTCACACACACACAGTGCCCCCCCACACAGCCCGCAGTGTGTCAGAGTGTAGGGTCTCCCTCACACACAGTGATCACCACACAGCCCGCAGTGTGTCAGAGTGTAGGGTCACACACACACACACACACAGTGCCCCCCCCACACAGCCCACAGTGTGTCAGAGTGTAGGGTCACACACACACACACAGTGATCCCCACACAGCCCGCAGTGTGTCAGAGTGTAGGGTCACACACACACACACACAGTGATCCCCACACAGCCCACAGTGTGTCAGAGTGTAGGGTCACACACACACACACACAGTGATCCCCACACAGCCCGCAGTGTGTCAGAGTGTAGGGTCTCCCTCACACACAGTGATCCCCACACAGCCCGCAGTGTGTCAGAGTGTAGGGACCCCCTCACACACAGTGATCCCCACACAGCCCGCAGTGTGTCAGAGTGTAGGGTCTCCCTCACACACAGTGATCCCCACACAGCCCGCAGTGTGTCAGAGTGTAGGGTCACACACACACACACAGTGCCCCCCCACACAGCCCGCAGTGTGTCAGAGTGTAGGGTCACACACACACACAGTGCCCCCCGACACAGCCCGCAGTGTGTCAGAGTGTAGGGTCTCCCTCACACACAGTGATCCCCACACAGCCCGCAGTGTGTCAGAGTGTAGGGTCACACACACAGTGATCCCCACACAGCCCGCAGTGTGTCAGAGTGTAGGGTCACACACACACACACAGTGATCCCCACACAGCCCGCAGTGTGTCAGAGTGTAGGGTCGCCCTCACACACACAGTGCCCCCCACACAGCCCGCAGTGTGTCAGAGTGTAGGGTCCCCCTCACACACACAGTGCTGCCCCACACAGCCCGCAGTGTGTCAGAGTGTAGGGTCACACACACACACAGTGCCCCCCCACACAGCCCGCAGTGTGTCAGAGTGTAGGGTCACACACACACACAGTGCCCCCCCCACACAGCCCGCAGTGTGTCAGAGTGTAGGGTCCCCCTCACACACACAGTGATCCCCACACAGCCCGCAGTGTGTCAGAGTGTAGGGTCTCCCTCACACACAGTGATCCCCCACACAGCCCACAGTGTGTCAGAGTGTAGGGTCTCACACACACACAGTGATCCCCACACAGCCCGCAGTGTGTCAGAGTGTAGGGACCCCCTCACATACACAGTGATCCCCACACAGCCCGCAGTGTGTCAGAGTGTAGGGTCCCCCTCACATACACAGTGATCCCCACACAGCCCGCAGTGTGTCAGAGTGTAGGGTCCCCCTCACACACACAGTGATCCCCACACAGCCCGCAGTGTGTCAGAGTGTAGGGTCACACACACACACAGCGATCCCCACACAGCCCGCAGTGTGTCAGAGTGTAGGGTCACACACACACACACAGCGATCCCCACACAGCCCGCAGTGTGTCAGAGTGTAGGGTCACACACACACAGTGATCCCCACACAGCCCACAGTGTGTCAGAGTGTAGGGTCCCCCTCACACACACAGTGCCCCCCCACACAGCCCGCAGTGTGTCAGAGTGTAGGGTCCCCCTCACACACACAGTGATCCCCACACAGCCCGCAGTGTGTCAGAGGGTAGGGTCTCCCTCACACACAGTGATCCCCACACAGCCCACAGTGTGTCAGAGTGTAGGGACCCCCCCACACACACAGTGATCCCCACACAGCCCACAGTGTGTCAGAGTGTAGGGTCTCCCTCACACACACAGTGATCCCCACACAGCCCGCAGTGTGTCAGAGTGTAGGGTCCCCCTCACACACACAGTGATCCCCACACAGCCCGCAGTGTGTCAGAGTGTAGGGTCTCCCTCACACACAGTGATCCCCCACACAGCCCACAGTGTGTCAGAGTGTAGGGTCTCACACACACACAGTGATCCCCACACAGCCCGCAGTGTGTCAGAGTGTAGGGACCCCCTCACATACACAGTGATCCCCACACAGCCCGCAGTGTGTCAGAGTGTAGGGTCCCCCTCACATACACAGTGATCCCCACACAGCCCGCAGTGTGTCAGAGTGTAGGGTCCCCCTCACACACACAGTGATCCCCACACAGCCCGCAGTGTGTCAGAGTGTAGGGTCACACACACACACAGCGATCCCCACACAGCCCGCAGTGTGTCAGAGTGTAGGGTCACACACACACACACAGCGATCCCCACACAGCCCGCAGTGTGTCAGAGTGTAGGGTCTCCCTCACACACACACACAGTGATCCCCACACAGCCCGCAGTGTGTCAGAGTGTAGGGTCTCCCTCACACACACAGTGCCCCCCCCACACAGCCCACAGTGTGTCAGAGTGTAGGGACCCCCCCTCACACACACAGTGATCCCCACACAGCCCGCAGTGTGTCAGAGTGTAGGGTCACACACACACACAGTGCCCCCCCCACACAGCCCACAGTGTGTCAGAGTGTAGGGTCCCCCTCACACACACAGTGCCCCCCCACACAGCCCGCAGTGTGTCAGAGTGTAGGGTCCCCCTCACACACACACAGTGATCCCCACACAGCCCGCAGTGTGTCAGAGTGTAGGGTCCCCCTCACACACACAGTGATCCCCACACAGCCCGCAGTGTGTCAGAGTGTAGGGTCTCCCTCACACACAGTGATCCCCACACAGCCCACAGTGTGTCAGAGTGTAGGGACCCCCTCACACACACAGTGATCCCCACACAGCCCACAGTGTGTCAGAGTGTAGGGTCTCCCCCTCACACACAGTGATCCCCCCACACAGCCCACAGTGTGTCAGAGTGTAGGGACCCCCCCACACACACAGTGATCCCCACACAGCCCACAGTGTGTCAGAGTGTAGGGTCTCCCTCACACACACAGTGATCCCCACACAGCCCACAGTGTGTCAGAGTGTAGGGTCCCCCTCACACACACAGTGATCCCCACACAGCCCACAGTGTGTCAGAGTGTAGGGTCTCCCTCACACACAGTGCCCCCCCACACAGCCCGCAGTGTGTCAGAGTGTAGGGTCTCCCTCACACACAGTGCCCCCCCCCACACAGCCCGCAGTGTGTCAGAGTGTAGGGACCCCCTCATACACACACACAGTGATCCCCCACACAGCCCGCAGTGTGTCAGAGTGTAGGGTCTCCCTCACACACAGTGATCCCCACACAGCCCGCAGTGTGTCAGAGTGTAGGGTCCCCCTCACACACACACAGTGATCCCCACACAGCCCGCAGTGTGTCAGAGTGTAGGGTCTCACACACACACACAGTGCCCCCCCCACACAGCCCGCAGTGTGTCAGAGTGTAGGGTCTCCCTCACACACAGTGCCCCCCCACACAGCCCGCAGTGTGTCAGAGTGTAGGGACCCCCTCATACACACACACACAGACACACACACACAGACACACACACACAGACACACACACACAGACACACACACACAGACACACACACACAGACACACACACACAGACACACACACACAGACACACACACACAGACACACACACACAGACACACATACACAGTGATCACCTGAACGTGCCTAAGCGTGCATTGTGAGCGACAGAGATATTGAAGCATGGGGGTCGTGTTGAGCAAAGCTTTATTGACAGAGTGAGTATAAAACAGAGCACTGTGCTCTGAGCAACCTGACTGGGTGCTGCCCCTCACACCCGGAGGGAGTAGCAGCAGCAACTTTGACAGTGATTCCATCAGGTTAGTACAAACAGGCAGCTTCAGGGCTGTTCTGTGTCAGCCCCTCACTGAGGGGGGCAGAGACAGACACGCTCACAGACAGACCGACACGCTCACAGACAGACCGACACGCTCACAGACAGACCGCTCCATTCATTCACTGGCTCATACAGGCACTTTGGGAGGGGACAGGGGGACAGGCAGGGGGTAGGGGGCACAGGGACAGTAGGTGAGGTGGGGGGGTACCAAGGGGAAACGAGCGAGGACAGGGGGGTTGTGGGTGACAGGAGAGGGGGGAAATGTGACTGGGACAATGCTGAGAGAGACTGTGCAATCTCTGCCCCTGACCCAGTGAACACAGGGGAGGGGAGGGGAGGGGAGGGGGAGGAGAGATTCTGGACATCCTTCATATAGACAAACAATAAGTTAGTAAGTGGATTCACAGTTTGGAACTGTTCCTGATCTGGTGCTGGTTTCCTGATGATTCTGAAGTTGGGGTTGGAATCTCAGACCACATCGTGCTCCCCAATACTCTGTCGGAGATACTCTGTGTACAGCTGGGCCTGGAGAAACAAACCAGGAACACAGTAAACACTCAGAAAGACGGGAGGAGAACCGGGAAGCTCAGAAACCAGACGGCTAACTCTGTCACCACCACCCACCCCACTCCACCCCCTCCCTGTCCCTGTCACCCACCCACTCACCCCGCCGTCCCTGTCACCCACCCCCTCCCATGTAACTCCCCACCCGCCCCTGTAACCCTCCTACCCCACCCCTCCCTACTCCTGTAACTCCCTCCCTACCCATCTCTCTAAGCCCCTCCCCCCGCCCCGTGCCGTGCCCCGGGCTGGATTTACCTTTTTCTGTTTGACCACCTCGGTGACGTACTGCTGTCGGTCCAGTAGCTGCCGTCTCTGTTTCTTGGTGAGGGTTTGGCTGGTCCTGGTGGTGGGAAGGAGGAGGAGGACAGTCAGGCCGAGTGTGAGCTGGCAATGAATGGGCCCAGACAGGCCAAGGGGGCCATGCTTACCTGAGGGAGTATCGGGCGATGGTGATGAACAGCACAGAGACAATGGCCAGGCCCAGCATCACGGAGGAAACCAACTCACTGGGAATCAACGACCAGAAGGTGGCGACTGGGGCCTGACAGAGACAGCAACACACAGGGAGAGCAGGTCAGTGAGACAGTGAGAGCGAGGGGGGCGGGGGAGGGGGGAGGGGGCGCGCGCGCGAGAGCAAGGGGGAGGGGGCGCGCGCGCGAGAGCAAGGGGGAGGGGGCGCGCGCGCGAGAGCAAGGGGGAGGGGGCGCGCGCGCGAGAGCAAGGGGGAGGGGGCGCGCGCGCGAGAGCAAGGGGGAGGGGGTGCGATGGGACTGTGGAGAGGGGACAGCAGTGAGTTGTGGTGGTGGGGGAGGTGGGTGAGAGAGAGAGTGAGACAGGATGATGTGAATGAGCCCACCTACTGTGTAAATCTGCAGCGTCTCAGTGGTGTTCTCTCCCAGGATCCTGCTGATCACATCGGTGGAGAGATTGCCCAGAACCAAACTGGTCAGCAGGAACAGTGGGCCCAGCAACCCGAGGAAACCCAGCAGGAAGCCCTTGGACTGGGCCTTGCGATTGTGGGCATTGGCCGCACTGTCACGGGGAGAGACAGAGAGAGAGAGAGAAGAGTTATTCCATCACTGAGGGAGTGCCACATGGTCAGCAGCAGCTCGCGATGTTTCAGCACTGATGGGACAGCAGAATATACCTGTCCTCCTGCAGATACCGGTCAATGGTGCTGGCGATGAGCTCACAGTCCCTGTCCAGTTGGTTCAGGGTGTTCTGGACTGTCTGGCTGATGGTCTTCTCAATGGTACGGCACACCTCCTCGATCTGATTCACACAGCGACTGGGCTAACGAGCAACACACACACAGGCAAGGTTAGAGAGGGAGGGGGGGGGGGGGGAAAGAGGGGGGGGGGAGGAGGAGAGAGGGGGGGGGGGGGAGGAGAGAGAGGGGGGGGGGAGAGAGAGGGGGGGGGGGGGAGAGAGAGAGAGGGGGGAGGGAGAGAGAGAGAGAGAGGTGGGGGGGGGGGGGGGGGAAGAGAGAGAGCAAATAATCAACCTAGACGACACTCACACCCAACCCCCACACATTCCAGACAGATTCCCGGCCGTGGGACTGAGCTCACCGGAGGGTGGACATTCCCAGACAGATTCCCGGCTGTGGGACTGAGCTCACCGGGAGGGTGGAGACTCCCCAGACAGATTCCCGGCTGTGGGACTGAGCTCACCGGGAGGGTGGAGACTCCCCAGACAGATTCCCGGCTATGGGACTGAGCTCACCGGGAGGGTGGAGACTCCCCAGACAGATTCCCGGCCGTGGGACTGAGCTCACCGGGAGGGTGGACATTCCCCAGACAGATTCCCGGCTGTGGGACTGAGCTCACTGGGAGGGTGGAGACTCCCCAGACAGATTCCCGGCTGTGGGACTGAGCTCACTGGGAGGGTGGACATTCCCAGACAGATTCCCGGCTGTGGGACTGAGCTCACCGGGAGGGTGGAGACTCCCCAGACAGATTCCCGGCCGTGGGACTGAGCTCACCGGGAGGGTGGAGACTCCCCAGACAGATTCCCGGCTGTGGGACTGAGCTCACCGGGAGGGTGGAGACTCCCCAGACAGATTCCTGGCTGTGGGACTAACCTTGTTGAGCTGGGGAATGTATATTGTCGGCATGTCGAATCCACACTTGTTCAGGCCGGGTCTTTTACACAGCTCCTGGACAATCTGCATCATCACCCTCTGTGGGGGGACACGGAGAGGGGGAGTGAGACAGGGAGGGGGGAGACGGGGGCCGCGCAGCGAGGGGTGGGAGACGGGGGCCGTGCAGCGAAGGGGGAAAAGTGTGTGTGTGTTCCAACAGTAGACTAGGTGCACACATGACCATACAGACAGAGGGGAGGGCCCAAGTAGACCCAGTCCGTATGGGGATGGGTGGTAAACAGGACAGTTGCCTCAGTCTGAGGGGACTGTGGGAGAGTGCAGGAGAGACTGGGAGATGGATCGATCTTTTTGGGGGGTGGGGGACACTGTGGGGAGAGTGAAGAGCAGCGATCTCAGGTTTGCTACCAGTGCCATGAGATAGTGAGGGGAGGAACAGTCAGCGAATGCAGCTTCACACACGGCTGCGAGGCTGGTGCAGGAGGGAGGGTGTCAGATAGACCATTGGGATACTTTCTGGGGAAGGTGGGTCCTGTCCAAGAAGGACGAGTTGCACCTGAACTGGAGGGACACAAGTATCCTGGGTGGGAGACTTGCTCATATGGTTCTGGAGGGTTTAAACTAGTTTGGGGGTGGGGGGGGGGGGGGGAAACCAGAGCCCCACGTCTGAGAGGGGGACAGGTGCAGATGGGGCAGTGATGGGAATCTACCGGGAAGGTTTCTCATGCGATGAAACAAAGGGATCGGTTAAAGTGTATCAAGGAGTGTCCGGAATAAGAGTGACAAACTTAGAGCTTGGATTGGGACTACGATGTTGTGGTCATAATGGAGACGTGGGTTTTACACAGGCAGGGATGGCTGGGAGATGTTCCAGGGTTTAGAACGTTTAAAAGAACAGGGGGGGGGGGGGAGAAGAGGAGCGGGTGTAGCATTGCTGATCAGAGTGTGCATCCAGCTACAGAAAGGAAGGTTTATCTACTGAGTCAGTATGGAACAGCAAGGGAACAGCCACCGCACTGGGGGGGGGGGGGGGGGGGGGGGGTTTCTCCAGACCCCCCCGAATAGCAGGAGAGAGATTGAAGTCCTCCCAGGCCGGCAGGTTTTGGAAAATGAAGATGTTGCAGGGTTGTTGTTATGGGGGATTTCAACTTCCCAATATTGACTGGAACGTCCTTAGTGCAGATGGTTTGGATGGAGCCGTTTCTGTCAGGTGTGTTCAGGAGGGTTTCCTCACTCAGTACGTAGACAGGCCCGACGAGGGGAGAGGCCATTTTGGATTTGGTGCTCGGCAATGAGCCAGGACAGGGGTCAGATCTCACGGTGGGAGAACACTTTGGTCACAGTGATCACAACTGCCTCACATTTACCATAGCCTTGGAGGGGGAAAGGAGCAGTTCCCGAGGGAAGATTGGGGAAAAGGAAATGATGACACTATCAGACAGGAGTTGGGAAGTACAGACTGGGTGCAATTGTTCCACAGAAAGGGCACAGCAGACATGTGGAGACTGTTTAAGGAGCAGTCGTTGCGAGTGATGCACGAATTTGTCCCTCTGAGACAGGTAAAAAGAGGTAAGATTAAGGAGCCTTGGATACGAGAACAGAGGAGCTTCTCGTCAAAAGGAAGAAGGCAGCTTCCGTAAGGTGGAGGAAGCAAGGATCTAGCACAGCTTGAGAGGATTACAGGCTTACTGGAAAGGAGCTCAGAAATGGACTGAGGAGAGCCAGGAGGGGGCACGAGAAAGGCTTAGGGAGGATTAAAGAGAACCCAAAGGCATTTTACTGAAACGTGAGGGATAAGAGAATGGTCAGGGAGAAGGTAGGGTAGGGCAGGTCAGGGATAGCGGAGGGAAGTGGTGTGTGGAGTCTGAGCAGATAGGGGAAGCCCTAAATAAGGTTTTTGTTTCGGTTCTCACTAAGGAAAGGGACCTTGTTGTGAATGAGAACTTTGAGGAGCTGGAAACAGGCTTGACCAGATCAAGATTGGTGAAGGTGATGTGCTGGAAATTTAGGAAAACATTAAGATTGATAAGTCCCAGGACCAGACCAGATTTACCCTAGGCTGCTCCAGGAAGTGAGAAAGGAGGTTGCTAAGCTGCTGGCCAGGATATTTGCCTCCTCACTCTCCATGGGAGTCGTACTGGAGGATTGGAAGGAGGTGAATGGTGTTCCTCTTCTCAAGAAGGGGAATAGGGAAATCCCTGACAATTCCAGACCCGGTCAGTCTTACGTCTGTGGTCAGCAAAGTTTTGGAAAGAATTCGGAGGGATGGATTTATGGCTATTTGCCAAAGTATCGTGTGATTAAAGGCAGTCAGCATGGCTTTGTGAGGGGCAGGTCATGCCTCACAAATCTTATGGAGTCCTTTGTGGAAGTGACAAGACAGGTCAATGAAGGTCAAGCAGTGTGGAAGTGACAAGACAGGTCAATGAAGGTCAAGCAGTGGGTGTGGTGTATATGGACTTTCAGCAAGGCATTTGATAAAGTCTCCCCATGGGAGGCTCATTGATAAAGGTCAGGAAGTACGGGATACAGGGAGGTTTGGCGATCTGGGTTCAGAATTGGTTGGCTGACAGGAGGCAGAGTGTGGTTGTAGATGGAAAGTATTCTGCCTGGAGGACAGTGTAGAGTGGGGTCCCGCTGGGCTCTGTTCATGGGCCTCTGCTCTCTGTAGCTTTTATTAATGACTTGGATGAGGGGGTCGAGGGGTGGGGGCTAGTAAATTTGCAGATGGACACAAAGGTTGGAGGGGTCGTCGATAGTATAGAGGCTACTGTCGGCTGCAGCGTGACATTGACAGGATGGAGAGCTGGGCTGAGAAATGGCAGGTGGAGTTCAACCTGGATAAATGCGAAGTGATGCATTTTGGAAGGTGGAACTCGAACGCTGAATATAGGATTAAAGACAGGATTCTTGGTAGTGTGGAGGAACAGAGGGATCTGGGTGTTTGAGTACATAGATCCCTCAAAGTTGCCACCCAGATGGATACGGTTTGTTAAGAAAGCATTTGGTGTTTTGGCTTTCATTAACAGGGGGATCAAGTTTAAGAGCCGCAAGGTTTTGTTGTAGCTCTACAAGTCCCTGGTGAGACCACACTTGGAATATTGTGTCCTGTTCTGGTCACCCTACTATAGGAAGATACAGAGACTTTGGAGAGGGTGCAAAGAAGGTTTACCAGGATGCTGCCTGGACTGGGAAGGCTTGCCTTATGAAGAAAGGTTGAATAAACTCCTACTAATCTCTCTGGAGAGAAGGAGGAAGAGAGGAGACCTGATCGAGGTGAAGAAGGGTAATGAGAGGCATGGATAGAGTCAATAGCCAGAGACTTTTCCCCAGGGCACGACTGACTGGTGCGAGGGACCATAGTTTGAAGATATTAGGAGGAAGGTATAAAGGAGACGTCAGAGGAAGGTTCTTTATGCAGAGAGTTGTGAATGTATGGGATTTGTTGCCAGCGGTGGTGGGGGAAGCAGAGTCATTGAGGAGATTTAAGCACCTGTTGGACGTGCACATGGACAGCAGGGAGTTGAGGGGTGTGTAGGTGACATTATTTTATTTTACATTCGGATTAATACGAAGGGCCTGTTCGGTGCTGCCCTTTTCTACATTCTATGTTCCAAAGATTTTTAGCGGGAGACATTGAGGGACACGGATAAAGTGTGGGAGACTGGGAGATGGATAGATTTTTTGGGGGGGAAGACACTGAGGGGATTGGGATCGGATCGGGAGGTGAACTCGATGCGGGATGGAGCTCCCACCTGGCGGTCACACTCGGAGCCTGCCTCATCGGCCTTGCTGAGGTAAAAGCGAATCTTCTCGCCCTGTGTCTCATTCAACTTCTCCACAATGTTCAGCTGTCCGCTTGCACAGAGCCTGGCCCATCGGGTCAAAGAATACAAACACCAACTCACACAGTTCACCTGGGATCGGGGGGGGGGGGGGGAAGAGAGAGAGAGATTAATATCAGGAAGTAACAGATCAAGATTCTGCGTAGTTTACATCTAACAGGCCTGTTAAATGCCCCAGGACTATGATGTTATAACAGAGCAGGTGAAACGGGAGGTAAGTGAGCTGCCGTTGTAGCTACGATGGAAGTGTCCTTCCTTAGAAACACAACCCAGGATTATGGTGAAAGGCCAACACTGCACTGGTGCTGGACACAGAGTTTGTGACGATTGATATGGATGTTCCAGCACACTGACCCTCACATGGACAACAAGGACAACACCCAGGGTGGGAAACCTTCAGTTAGTCTGGAACACATGGGTGGGGGGGGGGACAAAACAACTGCTCAAGGCAGGCTGAAAGCAAGGGGAGGGACACAGAGGAGGGGGGAGACAGAAACAGGGAGGGATACGGTGGTGGGGGGGGGGTGGAAACTGTGACAGGGAGGGACATGGGGAGGGGGGAACCCAGAGACAGGGAGGGACACAGTGGGGGGGAAACAGAGACAGGGAGGGACACGGAAGGGGGGGGGTCGGGGGGGGGGGTGACCAGGGAGGGACACGGTGGGGGGGGGGAGAGAAACGGTGACAAGGAGGGGAGTGGGGGGAGGGTGAGCGGCGGAGGTGACGGGGAGGGACGGTGACAGGGACAGGGAGGGGAGCAGGAGGGACGGTTGACAGGAAGGGGAGCGGGGGGGGACAGGGAAGGGCGGAGATAGACCCTGATGCAGACAGACAGTGAGCTCTAATTGAATAACTGAAAGACTCACCCAGCCAGAGGATGGCCTTGTCCACATTGAAGGGATATTTCATTATCACCATCGACCAGGCCGGGCGTGTCCACAAAGGTCACCAGGCTGAACTTCTTCTGCTTGGACGTCGAGATCTCCGTGCTCAGATATTCAGAAACCCCTGTGTGGTGGGGCAGGGGAAAGAAACAGGAAAGAGTGTTCATGTACAGAGTCATCTGGAGCTCTGTGGGGGAGGGGGTGTGTGTGTCCCCTGATCTGGTGCTCGGTGTGCAAGGGTGGGGGGGGGGGTTGCTCAGTGGGTGAGAGGGAGGGGGGATTGCTCGGTGTGGGAGGGGGTGAGTGAGGGTGAGTGAGGGTGAGTGAGGGTGAGTGAGGGTGAGTGAGGGTGAGTGAGGGTGAGTGAGTGGGTGAGTGAGGGTGAGTGAGGGTGTGAGTGAGGGTGAGTGAGGGTGAGTGAGGGTGAGTGAGGGTGAGTGAGGGTGAGTGAGGGTGAGTGAGGGTGAGTGAGGGTGAGTGAGGGTGAGTGAGGGTGAGTGAGGGTGAGTGAGGGTGAGTGAGGGTGAGTGAGGGTGAGTGAGGGTGAGTGAGGTGTGAGTGAGGGTGAGTGAGGGTGAGTGAGGGTGAGGGTGTTGCTCCTAGGGTGAGGGTGATGCTCGGTGTGTGAGGGGCTGAGGGGGTGATGCTCAGTGTGTGAGGGTGATGCTCGGTGTGTGAGGGGCTGAGGGGGTATTGCTCGGTGTGTGAGGGGCTGAAGGGGTGATGCTCAGTGTGTGAGGGGCTGAGGGGGTGATGCTCGGTGTGTGAGGGGCTGAGGGGAGGTGATGCTCGGTGTGTGAGGGGCTGAAGGGGTGATGCTCAGTGTGTGAGGGGCTGAGGGGGTGATGCTCGGTGTGTGAGGGGCTGAGGGGCTGAGGCTCGGGTGTGTGAGGGGCTGAGGGGGTATTGCTCGGTGTGTGAGGGGCTGAGGGGGTGATGCTCAGTGTGTGAGGGTGATGCTCGGTGTGTGAGGGGCTGAGGGGGTATTGCTCGGTGTGTGAGGGGCTGAAGGGGTGATGCTCAGTGTGTTGAGGGGCTGAGGGGGTGATGCTCGGTGTAGGTGTGAGGGGCTGAAGGGGTGATGCTCAGTGTGTGAGGGGCTGAGGGGGTGATGCTCGGTGTGTGAGGGGCTGAGGGGCTGAGGCTCGGTGTGTGAGGGGCTGAGGGGGTATTGCTCGGTGTGTGAGGGGCTGAGGGGGTATTGCTCAGTGTGTGAGGGGCTGAGGGGGTGATGCTCAGTGTGTGAGGGTGATGCTCGGGTGTGTGAGGGGCTGAGGGGGTATTGCTCGGTGGTGTGAGGGGCTGAGGGGGTGATGCTCAGTGTGTGAGGGTGATGCTCGGTGTGTGAGGGGCTGAAGGGGTGATGCTCAGTGTGTTACTTAGCGACCTGCTATCTGCAGTGACTATGTTCTGCCCTTACCTTCAATATCCTGCAGCGGTTTGAAGTGTGGGTACAGGTGGAGAGTCGCGTTGCCCTGAGATACAAACAGACAGAGAGATCACTGGACAGCAGTAGAGTGGGCTCCCTAGTGACTATCTGGGAAACCCCACTCATGACAGGCAGGAATGCTAGGAGGGTGAGGGACATGGTGTGAAGTGATGTGGGACAGCCCTCCTCCTGGAATCCACAACAACACGGGTATGGGTTGGGGGAGGGGGTTGGAGACGGAGTGTGAGGGGCTGCCCAAGGGGGAGGGGGGTTGGAGACGGAGTGGGAGGGGCTGCCCAGAGGGGAGGGCAGACGGAGTGTGAGGGGGCTGCCCAAGAGGGGAGGGGGTTGGAGACGGAGTGGGAGGGGCTGCCCAGAGGGGAGGGGGTTGGAGACGGAGTGTGAGGGGCTGCCCAGAGGGGGAGGGGGGTAGGAGACGGAGTGTGAGGGGCTGCCCAGAGGGGAGGGCAGACGGAGTGTGAGGGGCTGCCCAGAGGGAGGGGTTGGAGACGGAGTGGGAGGGGGCTGCCCAGAGGGGAGGGGGCTGGAGACGGAGTGTGAGGGGCTGCCCAGAGGGGAGGGGGGTTGGAGACGGGAGTGGGGAGGGGCTGCCCAGAGGGGAGGGGGTAGGAGACGGAGTGGGAGGGGCTGCCCAGAGGGGAGAGGGGGTTGGAGAACGGAGTGGGAGAGGGGCTGCCCAGAGAGGGAGGGGGTTGGAGACGGAGTGGGAGGGGCTGCCCTGAACGATGGGCTGTTGGATGGGTGAGAGGGGCAGCACCCGCCAGCATTCACTCACCGTCAGGGATTCCCTCTTGCGGCCGCTGAGTCTACAAACGTAAAGCCCTGAGTCTCAATGGCCACCTCCTGTTCGTTGGAGATGTTCCTCCACATACCTACAGAATGGGGGGCACAGGAGAGAGGGAGCGGGTCACAGACACAGACACACACCCACACAGACACACACCCACCCACACAGACACCCACAGACACCCACACCCACAGACACCACACCACAGACACCCCACACAGCACAGACACACCCACACAGACACAGACACCCCACCCACACAGACACAGACACCCACCCACACAGACACCAGACACCCACCCACACAGACACAGACACCCACCCAACACAGACACAGACACACACCACAGACACACCCACCCACACACACAGACACACACACAGACAGAGGGAGCAAACACAAAGACCCACTTTTACAGAGACCCCCCCCCCCCCCCCCCC